>NC_090869.1:63816397-63883897 GCF_036669935.1 Montipora foliosa | reverse complement strand
TGATAAATCAGTGGAAATACTTACCTAACCCACATACTTACCACTAAGAGGAGGGAGGAGTGGGAGCAAAAAGGCACTCAGCTATGGCAGACAAAGGCGAACGAGAACGTAGCTGGAACGCAATACAAATGCCCCTGCAACAAACCCTGTAAAAGCGAAACCCCCGCGCATGGCTTCCCGCGGACTGCCACTGATTGCATTGGCTCAAGTTTAACTTCGCTTAAATTACATTCAGCCACATTTAGACTCATCGCCAATCGATGAGCTTGGGAAAGTTGCCTTGGTTTAGGTGGAGCCGTGCGTGAAGCCAGCCAAGCTTGCAGGTATCCATGGCAACCCTGAGAGCGGCAACCACCCAGACCCTTCGCTCAACAAGGTGCTTGGAAGGGCGGAGGGCCCGCGAACAGGGTGAATGTGGGACCTACAACACCCCAAGAGAAGACCAAGCACCTTCCCCTCGCCCAGCAAGAGGTACTTACCAAAGGGTCGACACACCGGCCAGTCTGGCAGAGTAGAGCAAACATCCGCAGAGCACTCAACTGTAAGGCACAAGCAAGCAAGAGAATCCACATGAGGGGCATGGCCAAAATCCGCAGGGCATAACAAATGTTCAAGGCCAAGCACAGTGTCTGTAGAGCCTCAAGGTGAGACGCAAAGGGCCCCGCGAGGTCCAAATCCACGTGAAGGAGTTCAAGAAATCAACTGACTGGAGAGACCCGCCAAGGCCTCGGATGGTGTGCGTATGTACAACTGGAAGGCATTGCTGGTCCAACGTCCCAATGCCTGAATTAAGTGGGCGGGGACGCCATTGCGAGCTGCGACCGTTGCTGCTCCAATGCGGAAGCTATGGCTTGAAAAGTTGCCAGGAATGCCCGCTGCCATCATAATTTGACGGATCCAGCTAGTGAGCAGAGCTCGAGACAAGGGCCGGCCATCCTGGAGCAGGAAGAAGGGGCCTCCTGAACTTCCCCTAAGGGACAAATACTGCATAACAGCTTGAAGAGCACACAGGGGGAAACAACCCTTCCCGATATGAATAAAACAACCCTTGCGGAAAGGGTCAGTCTTGAAAGCTTTGATCTTAATGCGCAAGCATGAAGGATCAGTGGCTGAGTCCATGGCTATATCCTGGACACACAAATGATCGCAAGAAGCCAAAGTATCCAAGGGTACACGCAGCCCAGAACATACAGTGGTCCGGAACTGAGAGGTCGAGAGACTTAAAGATTACCATCATAAGCGCATCTGTGACTGGTAAGCGTGAGTAAGAAGAGGAGCCCTGAGTGCGCTTAATGCCCCTAACCACACGCTGTAAATGAAGGCAGTTAAGAAGAGGATCCGGGAAACCCTCATCAATATGTAGAGAGCGCACGGCAGACAAATAGACCTTTATGGAAGAATGCCAAAGAGACCCGGCCAAAAAAGTTGCAAAAAGACACAATGTCCACTCGTCAACAGGGCATGGAGAACCACTAGAATGCAGTTTGCCCAGCTGAGTACAAAAATTAATGAACTTCTTTTGTCCAGCCGTGTAGGATTTACGGGTAGAAGCAGCCAAGCCATGGACCAGGAACTGATGGCACTGCTGTTCTAAGACAGAGCAGTCAATTCCTCCAAAAGCTGATGTGGAACAGGCACTGGGAACAGCTGAGCTTCCGGAGCAAGCCGCCTGCCAATGAAAGCAGGACAAGGCGTCAGCAATACGATTAGAGACACCTGGAACATGATGAGAGGCAAAGGAGAAATTAAAATGGGCAGCGGAAGCAAGCAGATGGCGCAGCAAATGCATCAAACAAGGAATCTTTGAAGTACGGGAATTTAAGATGTGAACGACGGCTTCGTTGTCACATCGAAACAACACATGCCTCCTAGACCATTGAGGACCCCAGATGCGAGCAGCCAACACCACGGGAAACAGTTCTTTATAAGCAATTGATTGGGACGCCTGGGATGAAACCCAAGACCCATTAAACCATGCTCCTTGGAAGAAGGCACCAAAACCTAGGGAGCCGGAAGCATCAGAAGTCACCTCGAGGTCAGGAGTAGCAGACATGCCAGGAAAAAGCCAAAAACAAACACCATGCCAAGAAGAGAGGAACTGGTGCCACCACTGAAGGTCCAACTTAAACTCAGAATTGAGGGTGATGGGATGATCATCCCAACGAAAGCAGCAGAGCAAGTTGATCATGCGGCGTAAAAAGGTGCAGCCAGGCCAGACCACCTTGGCAGCGTGATGAAGATGACCGATGAGGGACTCTAATTGATTCCTGGTGCACCAGCGACTGGAGAGCCACGATGTAATCAGCTGCTGTAATGCCACAAACTTGTCGGCCGGGAGGCGTGCGACCTGTTCATTTGAATCAAGTTCGATACCTAGTACCACCAGAACCGAGGAAGGCCCTAGACACTTATCGGGGTGAAGAGGGAGCCCTAACGAATTGCACACAGTAACTGACGTGTTTAAATTACGAGCGCATTGGTCAGAATTGGGAGGGCCGGTGGTGATGAAGTCGTCTAAATAATGCAGCAAATCAGGGACATTGTGGGAATGGATGAGGATCCATTCTACCATATCTGCCACTAAATTGAAGATGTGGGGGGACAGAGCGGAGACCAAAGGACATAGAACTGATTCCCCCACCGCATGCCCAGGAGATACCAGTCCGAGGGGTGCACTGCAATGTTGCGATAAGCGGCCTCCACGTCAAACTTTGCCATCAGAGCCCCACGGCCAAACTTGGAGACCATAGAAATAATCTGGTCAACCGTAATGTATTGCAGGGAAAAATCCTCAGGGTTGATGCCATCATTGACACTGAGCCCTCCTGGAGATGACAAATCGACAATGAGCCTCCATTTACCAGGTTGCCCCCGCTTTGGAATCACTCCAAAGCTACTCACATGGAGGTCGGGTAAAGGTGAGGACGGAAAGGGGCCAAGTACCCTTCCAAGAGACACTTCATTGGCAAGTGCTACAATGATGCGCGTACCGGCACGACATGTACGGGGCTGTGCAACGGCCCTTGTTGCAAGACATGCAAACAATCCGCGAGGAGCTCAAACCCACTGGTTCCAAAGAATCTGATGGGCGGCCACGGGCTGAAGAACCAGCTGCATGGAAATTGAATAGCTGGGCATCCATAACCGACCAATCCGTGAGCTTCGAAGCCGCTGCATGCTCGCAGAAAGCCTGATCGTAAGAAAACCAAATGTGACTGTTGAAGTGACGATGAGTGTGCAAAATCAGGAGCTTGTACAAGGTTAAGTCCTTCCAGCGATGAGGGAAGAAAGATGCGATCACTAAAGAAAAAACGGTAAAGGCCTCAACCCACGCGACAATGTCCTCAATTTTCCGACGTTGACATTTGGGGTGCGCTGTTAGCACGAGACGACCATCGAACAAAAGCTGCGGCTCCTGTTCGGTGTGGTCGAGATTAGCGGCCAGCAGCTCCGACAAGTCAATGTACTTGCCTGCCACGATCTGGTTCACCAGCTTCGCTGGAACTGGCGAAAAGCCCGGGCCCACGACAAACGGCTGATCCGCAAGACAAGTAGCAGCCATGCCTGTGCTACACGCCACACCTTGGGATGTCCCAAGTGCGAGACTGCTCGACGTGAGGGCCGATGACGAAGCAGTTGACATTAAAGGCGAAGCAAATGTCGGAACGAAAGAAGGAACTACTAAAGGAAATGGCCTACCTTGTGTAGCTACAATATTCGACTGGAACCCCGCGCCGGAGTCCAAAAACGAAGAAGCCAAGCTGCTCAGGGGAGCAGGAATGCCCCCAGAAGCAGCGGGCGAAGCTGGAGGAGCTGAAACAGCAGCACTAGACGGCACCGGATGAGCCGATGAAGCAGCAAAATGAGACTGAACCGCGGCCTGAACTGCTTGGGAAATGAAAGCAGCAAGTTCCGGAGAAAAAGGCACAGTTGAACCAGGAGAAAGTCCGCTTGAAGTAGACACACTCGGCGCCAGAGCGTGGCTCGCAGAAGACGACGTATTGCCTGGTGGAGTGGAGATCGATGCAGCCAAGGACGATGGAATTCCGAACAAAGCCGCTTCCTGACTGGTATTCGTTTGGCGAGAAGTCATGATTCTGGTCGGAAAGCGAAAGCACTCAGCTATGGCAGACAAAGGCGAACGAGAACGTAGCTGGAACGCAATACAAATGCCCCTGCAACAAACCCTTTAAAAGCGAACCCCCCGCGCATGGCTTCCCGCGGACTGCCGCTGACTGCATTGGCTCAAGTTTAACTTTGCCTAAATTACATTCAGCCACATACAAAGACACATTGATTTTTGATTGAAAAGTAAAAGGCTGAATCAAGAGATAAAAAAAATTTAGATCCACTAAATATATAACCTTGGTATTTAAATGAACAACTCATCAACATAGCCTTCATTTTTGAGCAATTAATTAAAACATCAAAATGGCCACAAAACTCACTGGAGTTATACTGTGTCTGATAAATTACGCATCATTAATTTCACTGAAGATCATCCGATTTCACAGTTATATTATAAAATTTGGCAAAGAACACATCTACGCTCTACATGTGATTGGAAATATGGACGAAATGCCACTGAACTTCGACATGCTACCAAACTGAATGGTCAACAACACCACAGAGAAGATTGTCAAGATTGTGCAACTGCTTTGTTGGTGTGTGCTGGTGATGGATTGAAATTAAGACGAATGGTGATTTTCAAGAGTGTTAAAAGTTAAAAACAAGCATCAAGTTATCAGTGCCACCCAAAGGAAAGGTGGATGGATGCTGAGGGAATAAAGATTTTGGTGTGTGTGATGTGGTGGAGTGGGGAGACGAAGAAGCCTGCTTATTTATTAAGCTCATGTAACTGAAAGCATGAAAGTAGCATTCGCAGAGAAAACACCAATTCAGCAGTAATTCTTGGCGGATTGACCGCAGTACTGCAGCCCCTTAGTGTTTCTTTAAATTATAAACCATTAAAGAGAACGAGAGAACTGTTCGATTGTGACTGCATGTACGAGTTAGAGTTTATATGAAGGTTTCAGCATTGAAACACCTTACATAGGCTCATTTACTTTACTGTTGTAAGTTGCAGAACAAATGTTCTTATCCAGAGCAATTTCTCTGTTTTTTGCTTGAACTTTTTTTTCAAAACGCAGTCCAAAATTGGTGTGCGTGTTATACATGGGTAAGTACGGTATTTCATTTGACATATCAAGACCTTCCTGATATCTGCTGCAAACGGCTGGCAACATGGAAGTGAACCTGGCAATACACCTACGGTGTACCCCAAAGGAAGGAGCACTTTTTGCTGCCAAGGTTGGGTTAGTTGGAAGTCTGAAAATGAACCACTTTGGTTTTTTTTTTCTTTGAAGGTTGTAACATTCGTGGGGGCCCAAAGAATGGAATCCATTTCACTTAC
Source organism: Montipora foliosa (assembly GCF_036669935.1). NCBI lineage: Eukaryota > Metazoa > Cnidaria > Anthozoa > Scleractinia > Acroporidae > Montipora > Montipora foliosa. Next base: position 63,878,484 of record NC_090869.1, on the reverse strand, counting down.
AGCAGTGAAGGGCGTCCCAGTGGTGAATGCTTTGTGGAGCTTGTTTCCTTAGAAGACATGGAAAAGTAAGTAATCTGAGGAAATACCGGGTCATTTTGTGCGTGAGTAGAGGAGAGATACCTGGGAAATTCATAGGTCTTCATTGTGACCAGTTACATGCTTCTGTGGTCTAGAACTGAGTCTGTTAAATAGATGAGATAAACTCCTGAGAATGCTTGACACCCCTCCTTGCATTCAGGGTTCTTGTCAATTTTTTGAACGAAAGGTAACAAATACACAATAGCAGGTAACAAAGTTACCTGCCCCTACACTCCTGAGTTGTCAGTAATTTATGAACATTGTTTTCAATTTTATAGAATAAAGTGGTCATAAAAGAATAATTTTATTGAATCATTATTTATGACACAAAATTATTCTGTCAAATTTGCTATAACATGTATTCAGTGAGAATCATGTTTTCGGTGAAACTTGTGTATTCAGAGACTCTTTTGTCCTGTCGACTTTCCATGTGTGGACACCATTTTGTCAAAATGTCTCAAGGAATGATGGGACCTTGGACTGGCTGGGAAATGATTGGATAGCAAACACAATAGACTTCAATCTGCTGGTTCATTCTGAAGCCGAGTATTGCTAATTTCTGCAGCAGATTATGTACTGTGAAGGTGATAACATCCCAACATGGAAAAAAAATCATTACCGTATTTACTTGTGTATAAGTCGACCTTTTATGGCCTCAAAAGAAGCTCCAAAAATTGCCGTCGACTTATACACGGGTCAAAGATTTTGAGCCAAGTTCCAGTTAAGTAATTTATTCAAAATTAACATAATAACGTTGTCTTGGGCATAACAAACCCAGTGGACAAAAGACTTCAAAATGAATGTAAACAATTCCAGTTGAAATGGAAAAGGATTTGTTCAACTCTAAATGTTGAAGATACTCGCAAGCACAAATATGAAATAGACACTGGAAATTTCCGTTTTCCAAAGGCGGAATTAAGCTCTAAAAGGCACTTCTGTTTCTTCAAATAAAACACGATCGTTCAATGGCTTAGTAACCTGGCGCATTACCTCGTGTTTGCGTGCAAGCATTGTCACTCGTGTTGCCTGAAAATGCTGGTTGATAATGATTGTTTTTCATTCTTTATACAAGCCTGGCTGATTTAAATGCTTTTACGAACTTCGTATTGTTTGGTTTATGAGTTTTGTTTTGTTTTGTTTGTCATGTGAGAAATTATAAGTCAAGGACCGATTAAACCTTGCACATTTTTGCATCGTTCGCGAGTTATTTTCAGGATAATTTCAGAAATTTGTTAGGAAGAAAGCTGGTACATGTAACATTTGATTGAAAAGCCGGTAAAAATAACCTGTTACTGGATCTTGACAAGAACCTTGTGCATTACCCACCTTGAGAAACATGCAGTTAGCCATGAACTGTTGACTTCCCAGCAGAAGCTTGTGTTGTCTTTGATAGTATATTGTACCAAATGGGTCTCTTACAGAGTTTATTTAAAGGCAAAAAAGTGCATAAGCATTTTATTCCAGGCCCGTCTATTTTAGATGACAAATGACATTTGGATAGATGAGTAGCATGATCACGGTACCCATTTCTGTAACATACCCAAAAATTGTGAAATTGTGTTTATTGGGGTGAAAATCACTTATTTTGGCTTATTTCACACCCAGACTTAAGTATCTTTCTAATTGTTCGGAAAATATTAATGTTTGGTCCGTTAAAACTGAATTTTTGATTTACCCATGACCCCTTGCAGGCGTGGTCTTTCATACAGATAGTCAACTTTGAGGCAAATAAAAAGTAAAAACAGAAAGCTTTCACTACATGGAGGATAGCATCCCCTCATTTAGTTCTATCGACACCCTAAACGCTGGCTTTCTGCTCCACTTTTTTGCTCCACTTTACAATTTGAGGTCAGAGCAGATGTCTCTCTCAATTTCCTGAAAATTGCCCCTGAAAAGACATTGTGGACTTCCCAATAATATCCATAGAGGAAAGGTTACCAAGCCTTGTTAAGCACATGGAAATCATGGCTTCTTTGCGAAGTAGATTTGTGATGTTCACTGGCACTCAAGACTTGGTTCAATATGGCCCGGCATGTTAAAAAAAACGTAGCGACTCAGTCAAAGGCTAATATTTTCGCGACCCTGAAAGCTACGATGACGAAACTGTGGAAATAGCTAGTGGAACTTGTGAGCATTCAGAAAATGCTTGGTTGGAACCCACTTACGCCTTGGTTGAAGCAGGAGCAACATTGAAAGAAGTGGTCTCGAAAAATATTATTGCGTAATTGCGGAACAGAAAAAGCGTAGCGACTGTTTTGAGGAGTGATTTCTACATTCGTAGTGGATCCCTCAAACTAATTTTTCTGTATGTTAAAGCACAAGGTATGAGCATTTAGTTGAGATGGTTTTGAAGCCACAGATATCAATTGAAGACTTGTTTCAAACTATAACCTAGTGAGCGCCAGAATTCCAAAACACAGCGTTACAGTAAGGAAACTACGGAATTTTGAATCTTTTTAATGTGTTTTAATAAACTTGAACTGTTCTAATTTGGCTCATATGTAGTATTTACTGCGTGTTATCACTGGTTATTGTCCGTTAATCCACATAATTGTTCTCTCTTATGAAAAATGGTTTTGAAGACTTTCAATTTGAAAATTGTGTTACACGTTACACTCAAAATTTTCCTATTTTTCTATCCTTTTCCTTTGTTTTCTCAAGAAAGGAAAGTCGCTTACCCTTTTTACACCCTGTATGCTAATCAACAAGGATAACCTTAGCATTCAGCAAAAATATAGCTTCATTGAAGACGTTAAACTGAATAAATCAGGAAATGTTTCTGAGTCACCCCCAAGTGGGTACGGTGATTGTGCTACACATCATAATGTTACTGTAATATTATCTTTAGAGCCCTTTCTAAAAGCAACAACTTTATTGGCAAGAGATACGTGGAGGTGTTTGAGTCCAAATCCGGGGAGATGGAATGGACTTGTAAGAGGATGGGTCAACCCCAAGACAGAGGCAATGAAACAGTGGTTCGGCTCAGAGGATTACCCTTTCAAGTATCCAAGGAAGAAATTGCCCAGTTCTTTACAGGTGAAAACAATTTCTTAACCATTATTAAGTAGATTGATATTGGTACAAGTCCCACTTTTGAAAACCAAACTGTTTTATCATCAACATAATTTTATTGCACTTGTGCCGAAAAAAGAGCTTGTCAGAGAGAGATTGACATCAGATATGCATGACTTTCTCCAGTATGGCTCTGTACCTTTGTCAGTGTTAAAAGTAGTGGAGGTTACTGGTCTGTTTTAATCCTTGCTTGGACTGTTGTTGTTTGGAGGATTTCAACCTTGTTGTTCAGACTGCATATTGTTCCCTCAGTGGAATCCCTTGGTTTGAAGCAAGTGTTGCAATACCTTGTTAAAGAGTCTGTTCACACAAGACTTGCCCTTCCAATAGAGTGGTAAAGTGATGATGTCAGAAAAACTAAATTTTTAAAATTATGGGATTTACTGAGATATTCTGAAAGTACATTATGAAGAATGGTCGCTTGCCAAAAATCAGCATATTGTTGCAATATGGGGGTAAGATATTAGCCCTTCCATGCTTCAGTAACTCCATACAAATCCTTGTAATTTTGTCTTTGTTCCAAAGGGTTGGAACCAAGACAAAATTACAAGGATTTGTATTGAGTCACTGTAGCATGAAAGGGCCAATATCTCATCCCCAAACTGCAATAAGATGCTGATTTTTTGCAAATGGTCATTCTTAATCATGTACTTTCGTAAGATCTTAATGAATTCCATAATTTCATAATTTTAAATATTTGTGACATCACACTTAACCACTCTATGTAAGGAGGGAAAGTGGAATTGAAGGGCCAGAGGTGTGGATGTCCAGAATCAAACAATCCAATACCAGCTTGGATACTGCTGTTGGAAGAATCCATAGTTTAAATGACAGGGATCAAAATCTTTCAATCAACAACATCCTAAGCAAGGATACAAATGCACCAATCACAATGCTATTCATACTAATGCATAACCAGATGTCAACATTGCCTGATAAAGACCATCATTTTAACAGCCAAAACATACTGACTGGGGGTCCTCTTTTGACACAAACAATTTCCCTTACTATCACCATGATCCACAGAGAATAACACCTTTCTTGGTAGTAAGATTTTTTTATATACGAAGTATTTTGGATGTTATACTTCTTGCCAAACTAAACACTGTTGTGGACCAAAGTTATCCCTTTGAGGAGATTGTCAAAGTGTTCCTTGTCTGGGGGTCCTCTTTTGACACAAACAATTCCCTTACTATCACTATGATCCACAGAGAATAACACCTTTCTTGGTAGTAAGATTTTTTATCTACAAAGTATTTTGGATGTTATACATGTACTTCTTGTCAAACTAAACACTGTTGTGGACCAAAATTATCCCTTTGAGGAGATTGTCAAAGTGTTCCTTGTCTATGAATTAAGGGATGTCAGCAGCAATGTAGGGGACAGCTCTCACAATCTGTCTTTGATATTAGTCGACCTTTAATTTAAGTGCTCCTAGTGTATCTCATTGTGACTTTAAAAGGAAAACACAATCAAAGTTGATTTGGGAACAAACAGTGTCAAGACTTTCCTAACGTTTGTTTGATGAGGGCAGAAAAGATACTTCTTTTTTCTTAATCTTATATCATTGCAACAAATACTTATACCACAGTATTATTCCGAGTAAATGTTTGACTGCAACTGCACCTCTTATCTGCCAGTATGTCAAAAACCAATTTTATATCACCCTTGTATGAACAAAGCCCTATGAACTAGTACAGTGTTTCAGATAAGAGACAATCCTAGGGTCACCTGACTCAAGCATGTCAGTGCTCTAAGGTTGTCAAGTTGGCAGTTGAGAAAATTTAATGTCTTTTAAATATACCAGATTATCAGCAGATAATGCTGTATGCTGCTTGTATAATAATTTTCTGGCAGCAACCTACTGCTTTGACAACCTTGGAGAATGCACAAAGACCATTGAACCTTACTGATATCAGGCCCAGTTTTAATGCTTTTAGATTCTGTGTGTGCACCCTGTCTCAAAAACATATCTGAAATGCTGTAGTTGTTGGGTGTGTTCACTATAACAGTTATTGGTTTACATTCTTTGCTCTCTACTGGAATTCAAAGGGCTGGAGATAGTTCCTAATGGGATAACAATCACTCTGGATGAGGACGGGAGGACCACGGGGGATGCTTTTGTGGAATTTGCTTCTCCTGAATTAGCTACACAAGCTATGAAAAAAAACAAAGAATCCATAGGGCACAGGTGGGGATAGTAATGGTGCGGGTCTGATGGGACCATGGGCACAATTTTTTTAAACTGATTACTTTGTAACAGTGGTTTCAATGGTTGGTTTCTTTAAGCCTTACATGTGTGATCGCCTTTATTAATTAACTTTGCAGTGCAAAATTTAGGTTGTGGCTTTTTTAATTAAAAAAATATTGTTGACTGGGATCTGGTGTAAGAAATTGAAAGGTAGCAAAGTCACCAAAAAGGTGTGCTGAATTGAAAAGCCTCCCATTAAAACATAGGGCTTTACTGAAAACTCAAAATTATAATAGCAAATTGTCCATGTGGATGAACAAAATGAACTAACTATTCAGGGAAACTATAGTGCTGCATTAGCTGGACTGGGTAGTGACTGATGTAAAAGGATTAATGGTGACATGTCAACTGTTTCAAAGTTCACAAGTCGACGTTTTTAAAGTTAAGCGTTACTGTGTTATAACATGAATTTGCAGGCAGTGCAAAAAGCTAAGATGAATCGCTTTTTCAATCGCTTATAAGCCATATCAGCTCAGTAACCTGACTCTAAGATCAGCGAGGTCTTGTGGACCAACACAATAAGGTTTTGTGAAAAAAAAATCATTGAAACATGCAAAGTATTGTACTCTAAAATTGCACAGTGAAGTTGCTTGTAGGTGAGTATTATCTTTAAATGTGCAAACACAGTAAATTATTATTATTACTTGTCTGTTGTTGTGGAGTACGGTATGTATTGTCTTTATGTGAAAGTATTTTTGTGACTAATGTACACGTACATATACATGTATCTTGCTTATTTTACTTCTTAATTTTTAGTGTAAAAAATGTCTAGCCTTCAAGTTGCAAAGTTGGCTGGCAATATTAAAGTTTCATTTCTATTTTATCTTATATTTTTGTTAACAAAAAAGGATTCCTTGGTTCAGTTGTCGAAAAAATTAACGTTTTTCTCTGGTGACTTCAATCTGTTTTCTTGGGTGTAGGAAGTGTAGTAGGTCATTTGCCTTATTTATTATTATGGTATTACAACATTTTATCTTTTGTGTCATTGTTTAAGTCAAGGACTAACATTACAGTGCGACGCACCTTACCGTGGCCACCTAACAAAGTTTTTTACAAATTGTCCGCCAACAGGATGTGTGAATTTGATTGACTGTCAGGCCTCCTTGGCAAAGTTCGCACAGTTGTAAGTTGAACACCGTTGCATGGGTTGTTGAGTTGACATATTTACACGTAATTGTCAAATGTCAAAGTTTGTTGGGTGGCCACCGTAAGGCACGTTGCACTGTAAGACTATTTCTTGGACTTGCACATCATTATATCATTAAAACAAGGCAGGGTCAATAGAGCATGTATGTATTGTACTTTTAGCCTTTTTCAGAAACATACTTAAGATTAGTGGTATATTGTATAGTTGTGAATATTAAGTAGTTACATTTACATTGTATTATTATTATTCTTTCATTTGTGGTACTGCCATGTGTTTTGAAAATAAAATGAGGGCCATTTTAAGCCTAGTTTGTCAAAAAAGTGTTTGCATCAACATTTGGTTGCTTGTTTTCCCTTAGGTACATTGAAATATTCAAGAGCTCTAAGGCAGACATAAAATATGTGTCCAAACCCAAATTAAAGCCTTTGATGTCAACTCGACCTGGTCCCTATGACAGATCTCCTGGAGGCTTTGGTGGTGGACGTGGGCGATTTGGTGGTGTTGTAGCAGGAGATGGGAGAAGGTGCTCATAATAATAATAATAATAATAATAATAATAATAATAAACAATTATTGGGCAAGGCTGAGCAAAATATGTTTTGTCCGTGACGAGCAGATCCATTTATTCGATCGTCCACATTTTTTGGCGTTGCTCATCAAGTGAAAGTTGCTGCTGTGTTTGTCATGACATTTGATTGTTCCGTGGGAGATTCTAAACCCATTGACACCTGGACTGCCCCAATTGACGAGTAAAATCGTCTGGCATTAGACCAAGAAAAGTGTATTACGTCCCACTCCTTGGAGTCAATGAGCTGATAAAGAACGTTAATTATTATTTATATATTTGATAAATATTGCAAGTGTAGCCCCCTTTAATTCATCAAGGGACACTGTGATGCAGTGTTGTCATTATTAAATGCCTTCCTTGCATGCCATGGTTCCAACCTAAAATGGCTGAAGTCAGATGTAATGGGTGCAAGGTTTTTACTCTCTTAGTATCAACCCCAACTTTCAAATTTCAGACAGAAATAGGTCTTGAAATATTGTGGCTTAATTCCTTTGTTCTCACTAGATTCAGAGGGCGAGGAGGTCCTGTTTTTGGAGGTGGCTATGGTAGTGACTACAATGGTTATGGAAGTGGACGTGGAGGATCAGGCAGGGGTGGGCGCGGTGGAAGAGGGATGGGTGGCAGAGGTGGATTCCGCAATCAGGGCAGAGGTGGTGGTGGAGGTGGTGGTGGTAACTTTGGGTCGATGTCCTCCACTGGTCATACAGTACACATGCGAGGTTTGCCTTTTGCTGCAAAAGAAAGTGATGTAAAGCAGTTCTTCATGCCCCTTAATCCTGTAAATGTTTGGATGGAGTATTCAGGTGGCTCATTTAGTGGCCAAGTTGATGTTGACTTTGCAACCCACGAGGATGCCCAAGCTGCCATGTTGAAGAACAAGCAATCAATGGGTAGGGTCTTTTTGTAATTTCTCTAGATGTTGTAATAACATTGACTACTTTTCTGATTATAAACAGGAAAAAAGCTACATCTGAATGTTTAGGTGACTTGCTCAAATTTTGGGGATAAAAATGTCTGATGTTAATTTACATGTACATGCACGTTATTTTTGTAGAGCTGTGAATGAATATTTTTATACTTTGCTGATTGTTTTATCTCAGATTGCTTATTACTATTCTACAATAAATAATTGGGGTCACCGAGTTCATTTATAAGCAAGTAAAGGCGAAATATAGGGTGTTTTTGGAGAGCTTTCATGTTGCCATGGTAACCTATTACATCCCATTAGTGGGCACATTTATTTAACCCATTGACTCCCAGGGGTTCCCCATTGACGAGTAAAATCATCTGGGGTTAGAGTAAAATACTAAGTCTGACCGGTTTGGACGTCAAAGGGTTAATGGGGACATAGTTTTTCAGTGAGTGATTAGCCCATTGACGAGTAAAATCGTCTGGCATTAGACAGAGTAAAAGTCTGGCCAGTTGCGGCCGGTTTGGACGTCAAAGGGTTAAATCATCATAATTACTGGTGTTTCATACAGGAGTCAGGGTGGATTAGTAGTTATCTATCGAGCCTCCCACCACTGCTAGCCCAGGGTTCAACTGGCCCGGCTTGCATGTGGGTTGAGTTTCAGTTGATTTCAACCTGACTCAAGGGTTTTTTGCCGGGTACTCCGGGTTTCCTCCCTCATCAAAATCGACTCACAGCTACCGGTAATTAACATCTAGCTGTGGTGATGTGCTCCAACATCAACATGGACTGTATAGCCGCAGCCAGAGGCACTTTCAGCCTGATATTGTGAGCTGTGCCCTTCACAATTCAGTCCTCAATACTACAAGTAAGGGGTGATTAGCACTGCCAATTATTATTATTAGTAGTAGTAGTGGTAGTAGTGCCATAACATTGCTGTGTTTCACGATACAGTATAGTAGTTAAAACCTTTTTAACAAGGTCTCTTAAAAGTGGTGAAACTGGTTCCAGCCACCTTAGCTTAACGTGCTTCTTGTGCCGTTTTACAGAAAATGTTGACGTATTTCTCACTTAAGAGTGTGTTTTCCTTGTAGGCCATCGTTACATTGAGTTGTTTTTGCGGTCCCAGCCTGGTATGGAAGATGTCTCTGGAAGAGGTTGGGGTGGCTCAAGTGGCGGAGGACAAAATTTTGGTGGTGGAAACAGTGGTGGTAAGAACTTTTCCTGCTAATTTTCTCAAGCCAACTTATTTCAAGGTTGCTTGGATGTGAAAAAAAACCCAACTTAATTTTCACTTAAAGGGGCTATGTCACGCAAAATGATGTAATTTCATGACATCCAAAGTAATGAAAATACCCAAAAAGTAGAAAGACAATACCACAATAACCACTTAAAACTGTTGAACAACAAAAGCAAAAGGAAAGAGAGGCATGGATCACAAATGGACAAGATTGGAACGGATTGCATTTGGGTAATCTTGAAAAAAAGGTCGGCCTGACCTTTTGTAAAGTTTATGGCATATCGCCTGGATGAAAGTCGTTTTTGTTCAAAATCATCTTGTTTGTGGTATAACGATAATTTTATCAGTAAATTAAAGTAATTCCACATCACCATTTTCAAGTTTAAAGTCGTGATTAACTTAAGATTTCCCCTAGACAACGTAAAAAAACGTGACATAGCCCCTTTAAAACCTTCATTTACACAGTTAATTTACACATCAAGCATTTGTCAAGCACTTGTGAAAATTAAGCCATTCATCCCTGAAGCAGCCTCCATTGATAGTAAAATCTAGAAGTCCCGCTCTCGGGATTTAACAGGGTAAAAACAAAGGAGGGAGTATTGGAAATGCAGCCACTTGTGACACCTTTTACCAAGGGCCGTGTGGCGTGAAATACCGGTACACCATGAAACTGTGAGACACTCAAGACTACTGTATATCCTAATAAACCATGTACGTATTCTCAGTATTGGACTGGAACTAACTGCAATGGATTTCGTTTCAAATTTAAATTTTTACAAATATTTTCCCCCGCACTAGCCTCCATTGCAAGCTAGTTCCAGTCGAATACTGAGAATACGAATATGGAATGAGATACCTTGTCATTTATTAGAGATCTCCCTAAAGAGAAATTTACCAGTACTTCACGGATTGCTTTCTGATAATTATCTTGAAAAGAGAAAACGACCATATTGAGATGCCATTGATAATTTAAAAAGTTGGTTTAACAGCTATTTTGTAGGCCAGTCTATTGTAAGATCTTTTTATTATAAAAATAAATAAAGTTGAAGACAATTGTGTTAAAGCGTTTGTTGGAATGTCAAGATTCACAATTTGTAATTTATTCTGTGAAAATGACTTCCTTAGCTATCCTCACACCAAAGTCTCGAACATTGTACTTGTTGCAACGCCATTGATTGTCATTCTAGATTAAACTGTAAACAAGATATTATGATGCCTTTATTTATTCTCCTGGATCGTGGTTAAATGGTTAGTGTGCTCTTATTGCAGGTGGCAGTTTTAGCAGCAATAACTTTGGTGGTGGGAACTTCGGAGGAAACTTTAGCGATGGAAATAACTATAGCAACTTTGGCGGTGGAGGTAGCAGCTTTAGCGGTAATCAAAACAACATGAGCGGGTTTGGAGGCCAAGGAAATCAGAGCAGTGGCTTCAACAACCAACAGCAGCAGCAACAACAACAACAACAACAGCAACAGCAACAGCAGAGTAACTTTGGCAGTCAGATGGCCGGAGGAGGTGGTGGCAGCTTTGGAAATCAAGGCAGTGCCTTCAGCAGCAATGCAGGCGCATTCAATGCAGGTCCAAGCACTGCAAGCTACAGCTCACAGACTTCTTATGGGCAAACCACAGGCTTCGGGGGTACAGGGTTCGGAGGTCAGATGTCTTCAGGGATGAACACAGGAATGAATACTGGAATGACTACTGGGATGGCCACCGGGATGAATACAGGGAGTTATGCGGCACAAGCCACTGCCTACAGCACTCCTGCCCAACAGAGCACCCCATTTAACCAGCAGCAGCAACAACAACAAACAGCAGCAGGCTGCGTATGCTGACACTTCAGCCTACGGGGCAACTGCTAGTACGTCGTACTTCGGTAACATGCAGACGCAGATCAAGCAAGACCCTCAGACCACAGGAACTGCTGGCATGGTGTCCTATCCTGGGTATCAGTGATTGAATCTTCGGTCGCCGAAGTCTACTTGTTTAGTCTTTACAGTTTTATTTTCCAAGGCGTAATCATCTGACACTCCTGGTGATCAGCGTTATTCAGTGTAACATTAATGTGGATTGATCTTAAGACTGATGGACTTGGTGAAGCTAACATTGTAGATTGTACAACAGATTTGTGTTGAGTTTGCTTCAAACAACTTGACTAAAAAGCCCATTCATATTTGCTGGGTAGTGGTTTCAACACTGGATTGTATACATTAGTGGTAGGCTAAGTAAAGTAGTGAAGGCATTCTTGTAGTTCCGTAATTTAATCTAGGATTCCTCCATTGCTTTGTATATTTTTTTAACTGGCGTTTTAATGGCGTAGCATTTTTTGTGAGAGATGCTGCAACGCGTGAACGGAAACGGATCATCATCAGTTAATCGTGCGTTTTATGCCGGCTTCTTGTAAGAGACGGGTGATGATGCTTAGCGCATTGTCATTTTGAAGCATTTTCTTTTTAAGGAAATCATTTTGATTTTAGAATAAACTTTCTGCCGGCGTGTATGTTATAGTGAATAGTTGTTTTTCCCGTTTGGTTCTGTCAGATCTTACAACTGTGGCATTTAGATTGTTGACGCGCGCTTGAAAATTTGATCTTGTTACCAAAGTTGTCATTCCTTTTTGCCCATACTGCAAAAATGGTTGTCAAACAGGCGGTTTGGTAGTGGCCGCGCAAGAAACGACGAATCGGGTAGGGGTAAGGTAGCTTTTCTCTCTAACTCCCTTGCCTTTTCTTTTTACCTCTGTCCAGTTTACGCCCGGCCACAGTAACAGTGTGGAAAACTGACCCATTCTCTTATTTGAATTTAGTGGGGCAATTTACGATCATCATTAATTCCTAGTTTGCCCAGAACTTTCTATTATCGTCAATTTAAAACACTGGCAGTTCATTAGGAATTCTGGAAAAGTAACATATTTAAACGCCGAACTTGTTACTTTCTGTACAAGGTACTCGAACCTGTGACCTCTCGTTTACCAGCCCTTAACCTTTCAAGATGATCACCATGCTTCTAACTGAGAATACCATAACCTAATATCTTAATGCGTTCTTTGAAAATCTATATAATCACTTTCTAAGAGACAATTGACGGTAAATTGGAAAAGTCGATAACCAATCTTCAAGTAGTAGAACATTTTGGAACCAGGGGTTGCGCTTAAGGTAAAGGGTAGTTCCGTCGTCAGTAGGCAAGCGGCAAAAAGCCGTGCCTACCTTAGCTTTTAGAATCTCTGTACGGTGGTCAATTTACATTATCAACTCCGTTGATGAACCAAATTTTTGTATACTACTTCCCCACCGACGCAGCACCACAGTTTCTTTAGAAACTACCCCTTCATTCTACCTTCGTAGAGGCGACTAAGGATATGGTTGTTTTCCTCTTTGCTCGTTTACCATAACTCCCGGGGACCAGTGCTCTAAATTAACTGTAATCGCAAATTCAGAGGAAATCACGATTTAACGATAATCGTTTGACAACACACCAAACCGTAGACCTTATTCATAAATGGAGGTCAATTTATAATTCTTTTGTCGAAGTGCAAATTAGCCTACCAAGCCTCGATACCATACAAGGAATTGAAAAGAATTCTTGATCTAAAATGAGGCCTTGTAGGCTAATTTGCAAGTGGATAAAAAAATTCTAAATGTGACCGCCATTTATGAATAAGGTCTATAAAAGAGTCTAAGAATGAATAGGCCATTTCGGGAAATACTATAGTACTTTTTGTTTGTTCCCCCAAATTTTGAATGAGCAATGTTTTGGTTTTCTCTTTGGACCATTGTAAGTCTCAAGAGGAACTGGAAACAATGCTTATGCAAAATTTGGGGGTACAAGCTTCAGACGGTAAATTCGGTCGTCCCCGTATTCGTTTTCAGAGGTCTCTTTCCTTGCTGCGTTCGTTGGGCTGACGGGGAACGGGAAAAGAGACCTCTGCCATGGGTTTGATCCAACCGCCGTCCTCAACCTTGGACGACGCTCTTCAAACCGCAATCTCCATGATACACATGTTTGCTAAATGTGACTTTGAGCCTGGTTTGTCGCGCGCATTCATTTACAGTAATTCCGCTGTTGTTAAGTGAGCCCACACAACATGAGGTATCACGTGAGGATGCGGTCGTAACCGCCGCCCAGGTTCGACCCATTTTTCGGACTCGTCATCCCATCGAATGCAAAAAGAAAAGAATACTCTGCTGGGAGAGTTGAAAACACTGACCCCTAGTCTATGGACTATAGCTACCCCAAAAATACTATTTCAAGTGAGTACTATTGGTCGTAAGCAGCGTTACAGTTAGTGCTAAGCCTAAACATCCATTTTAAACAGCGTTGGTCAATAGGCCATTTCCGAGTTCATGTCTGCCTCCTCTTCAAAGAGAGTCTAAGTGCGAAGTTTTTGTGATGGTAATATTAGTTCTACTTTACATAAGAATGAGAGCTAATTTTCATAACAAAAACTTCGCACTTAGACTCGCTTTGAAGAGGAGGCAGACATGAACTCGTAAATGGCCTATTAAGTCTAAGCACCCATTTTAAAAAGGTTAGCTTTAAATAAGTGTTGTCGTGGCTGATAACTTCATGTAAGTGAGGTGAAACCGGTGCAATTCCGGAATTAAGTCGCATGTCCACGTCGTGCAGACAAAAAATAAGTAAGGTGCATGCAATGTAAGTACATAATTAAGTCAGTTCTTTCAATAGTACTCAATCAAAATAATATTCGGTAAAGTTAGTCTATTTTATTGTAATCCGTCGGGAAACATGTGAACATGCGAACATGCGGCGTAAGGTCCTTATGGCCAAAATTTGGCAATTTGAACCTTACAAGAAGAATACAAGACATGCTTCTAATGGTCTATAAGGCATTTCATGCTTTAACACCTGCGTATATCACATCCTTACTTATTCTGAGACGCAATACCCAAGGGCTTAGAGGTATAAATAAGTTGTACCAACCTCGTGTGAACACTACAAACTGTGGCAAAAACTCATTTAAATTCACTGCTACTAGATACTGGAATATCTTTACTGATAAACTTAGAACCGCACCCAGTGTAACTAATTTTAGGAACAATATCAAGTCACATATATGTTAGTTTTTATTATGTCTTATCTCATTGTACATACTTTTGTTTAGTTTTATCGTAATATTATAATCTAAGCTATTGTAATTTAATATCGTTGTTACTGTGTAATTTGCATTGTTATTTTAGATTACATTCGGAGATATAAGCATATTTCTTTGCTACTCTAAAAAAAATGCGAATCGAAATAAAGTTATGTATGTATATGTATGTACGGCGCCTGCTCACTCCTAGTGCTAACATGAATGCACCAATTAGAGACGCTTTTGATTGTTCTCCACGAAAACCAATGAGAAGACACTTTTTTTTGGGTTCCCCAGAGCTCTTCTCTCCCTCAGTCAAGAGAAGAGCTCTGGGGTCGAGATTGGAGCTATCTTTAAATGTAAACTTCCAAAAGAGGCAATTGCAGATATTTCACTGCGTCCTTCTGGGCGATTTAACGGATGAAGTCTTTTCATGCAGGATGGATGGTTTCATCCACTCACCACAGACATAAACCAAGTTTTAAGTCCACGAAAGGAGCAGTAAAAAGACAATTCGCAAAAACTCGCCTGGCTATGTCATTCGCGATAAGTTGAAGTACTTTTTGTCGGTGGGGCCGTTTGCATATAGTGCGTAAGAATGAGTGTCGGGTGGACTTAACCAATCTAATTCGTAAACTCTCACCAAGCATTCTCGGCTTGGTGGCTCAAAGTAAACTTTAGAACTTCCCTTGGCTTCACGGAACGGAAATCATCCGTGAGTGGTGTGGTGTGCGACCTTTTCTCCCATGCATGCTACTCTACTACTCTGGAGCTATGTCTATATCTAGGTTTGTACCATGTAGGGCATACTGGACCGGACCCTTATGTCTTTTTTTGGCCTTTGCTGCCTCTCCCTAGCCTATTCTTAGCTTTTTGCTTTCCTTTGCAAAATATCACGTATTGAAACCACCCTCACTATATATTGACGTCAGAGCAAGCACTTGCATCCTCGGAGAATGACCACGGAAAAAGCATTTTACCGATGGGGAATAACAGACCGGATACCATGCCCTTGACGTGCCTTCATTGATTTACTGTTTCCGTTGTAAAAAGATTCGAAGATGCGGCGTCTCATTCCCGTAACAAGGGTCTAAATTAAAATTTTAAATACATACATAACTTTATTTAGTAAAGCAGGTCAAGAGGAAAAAAGCAACTTTACAGCTGATGTGGACCTACTGTAATAAAATTAACAATACATATATATGGTAGTGATTATACTTTAGATAAATAAGATAAATAATCGCTAAAAATAAATAAAGCATAAAATATGTATTAATAATAATAAAAATCGGCATGCTTATTATAAACTACTGAGCTGTCTTTTTCAAAAGTGATATTCATAACAGTATGTTTTAACTGCTTCAGTCCATTTTTAAAGCCTGTTTGATTCTCGCCATCTCGATTCGTTATCTCGAGATTGTATTAGGATATGAAAGAATAAGAAGGTTTACCAGTCTCGCTACGTCTTCATGTGTGGATCTCCCAGGGCATGAGCTCCTGTGTTTTTCCACACCCTCTTTACTTCAATGACGGCCGCAATGACGTAAAGACTGGAAACATGTGAGCGAGGCAGTCAATTAGCCGCCATATTAGTTCGCAAGGTTGTCCATTCCACTGCGAAACTGATTTATCCTTAGAGTGTTTGGCCCTCAAGATGAGCTTCCTTTTGTAAGTTTTGAATTTTATCACATAATGTTAGTGTTATTTGTCGAGGGCAAATCAGTGCAGGGATTATGGTGTCGAGAAATCCGGGAAACAACTTCTTATGTCGAACTTCTCTGGGAGTCAACGACTTTACTGTAAAAGTCGTAAAATCACGGTATCATTTTCTATTTGTTCCAGTGGTGGGCGATCAACGAAAACTTTTAAACCGAAAAAGAACATTCCTGAGGGAACCCACCAATATGACCTAATGAAGCAGGCAGCTGCCACTCTTGGAAGTGGAAATTTGCGTCTAGCCGTTCTGCTTCCTGAAGGAGAAGATCTAAACGAATGGGTTGCTGTAAATAGTAAGTTTTTTTTTTGAAAATTAGCTTCGAGGCTCTTTTATCTCGTTTCAATTGTTTTAATTGATTCGCGTAGCAGCAGTTTAAGCTGAAAACGATTAGACAGACTCTCTGACCGAAAAACGCTGTTTTGCAGCCAAACTACTGGCTTCAGTTAATTTTAATCTAATCTAGTAACTGAAAGTGAGAACCGACTTCAGGTGTAATTTGTCTCGGAAATTTAACTCTCGCCAGTTTAATTGTTTGTTTGTAGTGCTCTCCCTTAAATTGTTTTAGAGAAGGTTAGTTTATTTGTAGAAAAATTATTTTACCACGTCCAGTGCATATTGTTTACCACAGTTCATTTCTTTTTTTCAGCTGTGGACTTCTTCAATCAAATCAACATGTTGTACGGAACAATAACAGAATTTTGTACGGCCGAATCGTGCCCGGTAATGTCTGCTGGTCCAAAGTGAGTGAGTTATATACCACTAAGATTTAACAAAAGCTGTAAGTTTAATGAGCTATGGTAGCTTTGTCCTTTAATTAATTTGATTTTACTATTAAATATTTGGTCGTTTATCTGTTATTGTTCGATTATCAGTGTGTGAGTATTGAATATTGGTCCAGGGGTTTCAATAACTTTGAAGTAGATGCCTGGGCTAGTCAATAGTAAGTGGCAGTCACTCTTGTCTCTTACAAATCAAGGCAGAGTAGCAGGCATTGAGAGACAAATTTCTGACAACATACACTGCAGTATACCGCCGGTGACCAGCTTTTAACGAAACCCCTGAGGTCTGACAGGAGAGAGAAAATTATAGACGTAAAAAAAATATTGTTTCGTAAATGATTGGTATGGAATTCAGCCTTGGGGTATTCACATTCTGTACTCATTAAAATAAGTCATTATATTTGGAGATAAATCATTTAGTGTTTTCATGAAGTCCTATTATAGCTTGCAAGATGTCAAGTTCTTATTATTATGATTAATTATTATTATTATACATTGGTGTCACCAGCTCGATTTTGATTGGCTATAAGCACGCAGCTAATTCTTGCTTGCTCTGTTTCTCTTACCTCTTGCCTACAAACAATAGATTATTATATATGTAGAATTGACGTCATACCTACAGACAATAGTTTTATGCATGCAGAAGTCACGTCACCTGACACACTAACCAGCAGTTTGATCAGTTTTGTCATGGCAGAGCTCAGCTCAGGAATATGCATAATAAAACAATTATTGAATTCGGTTTTTGCATGTTAGCGATAATTATCAAGGCCTCAGTTTGTGTTATCCGCCTCAGCCTTCGGCTTCAGCAGATAACACAAACTTTGGCCTTGATAATTATCGCTAACATGCTCAACTCATCCAATAATTGTTAATTATTTGTCCCTAAAATACCTATAAGTCCTTCCTATTTCCCTCCTGCTCCCCTTTTGTAAAGGAAAATGCAGAGACTTGGCAGGAAGTGGTTTTTATTGTTAGATGTTGTGGTACATTGAAGTGACAATTTAGATTTTATTTCGAGGAGTTCTGTGACATTGAACTGGCAGTTTTGGTTTCAGGCTGTCATGAACAGAAATCAGTTATATAAAGTGTTTTTATTCCATCATTTCTTAACTCTTTTCTACTAGATATGAATATCACTGGGCAGATGGAACAACCATTAAAAAACCTATCAAGTGCTCTGCGCCAAAATATATTGACTACCTCATGACCTGGGTCCAGGATCAGCTGGATGATGAGACAATTTTTCCATCAAAAATAGGTAATTTCTAAATTTTCCAAAGTTGGTGGGTATTAAGATAATGAACCACAGTCATAAATGAGGAAATCATGATAATTATAATGATGGTGTGGTACAGTAATTAATCTTTAAAATATCCTGTGAGAATGATCTATAACCACAGGCCTACTTATTCCTGATATTAAAGATGCTGTTGGCTTGGACAAAAGGAGAAGATTCATTAATTAAGAACCTTCATTCAATGACAAACATGCAGATGAAATTGATGTAAAAAGAATGAAGATATTTACTCATTTACTCAGAGAACTACACTGGCTTTGCATGGAGCAGAGGATTGTTTTTAAAATCTTACTGTTAACTTTTAAAGCTTTAAATAATTTAAGTCCTAGCTATATTCGTGATCTGTTACAAACTTACAAGCCATCTAGGAGTTTACGATCTTCAACCATGAACTTGTTGGTGACACCTAGATCGAGGTTAAAATTTTATGGTGATCGTGCTTTTTCGGTTTGCGCTGCTAAGCTTTGGAATAATCTTCCAGAAAATGTAGAATGTAGTCCAAATCTTACATCTTTTAAAAGCAATCTTAAAACTTATCTTTTTAAGTGCTATTTTAATTGGTAGTTTAATTTGCTTTTGTATTTGAATTTATAATTTACTAAGTTACTGCTTTTTAACATTTTATTGTAAAGCGCCTTAGAGCTCTAGAATAGGGCGCTATAGAAATGTATTATTATTAATATTATTATTATTATTATTATTATTATTATTATTATTATTATTATTATTATTATTATTATTAGTACAAATAGAGTTCCACCCCTATTAAACGGCCACCTTCAGGGAAATGGATAGTGGCCACTTAAGGTTGGCTGGCCACTTAATAGAGGTGAAAACAATAGAAAAGCACTCGTCTGGACTTTGATTACTGGCCGGCTCATAGGGGTGGCTGTTTAACCCTTTGGTGTCCAAACCGGCCGAAACCGGCCAGACTTAGAATTTTACTCTAACGCTGGACGATTTTACTCGTCAATGGGGAACCCCTGGGTGTCAATGGGTTAATAGGTGGCTGCTTAATAGGGGTTCAACTGTACTACACAAACAAAACCACCTTTGAATCATTGCTAGCTTGCCAATATTATTCGATTTCCCCATTAGAAAAACGCTCCTCATCTCACTGTCCCAAATCAACAGTGATTGACAAAAACAAACTAATCACTGCAATTTTGTCTTGTCTAACCTTTGGTTGGAAATACTTAGGGAGGGGTTGGGGGTTGTTTCAAGCGGAAAACCTGTTTTAGTCTCAGCAAACTGTGGGTCAGTGATTTTACGAAAATTAATAACCATCAAGAAAAGGAAAGAAACTTTATTTAAGACACTGTAAACTGAAGCAAATCAATGCAAATCAAATCAAATGTTGGTTTTTTTGGGGAGAGGGGAAAACCGGAGTACACAGAAAAAAACCTCTTAGGGGCAAAGTAAAGAACCAACAAACTCAACCCACATATGACGTCAAGTCTGGGAATCAAAAGCGGGGCCACATTGGTTGGAGGCAAGTGCTTTCACCACTACTTTAACACCAGCCCTGCACCCTCTGCATCCTGGAACATACCGTAGTATGTATCCTTTATTGGACGATTTAGTGTGTGGTATTGTGTGGTATTGTGGGATAGTCTTGCTGTATTTTGGTGAGCCCGTAGGGCGAATCAAAATACAAGAGACGAGTAAAAATATCCCACGGTACTACACACTAAATCATCCAATAAGTGATTTATTATTCAACTCAGTCTGAAAATAGAAGAAACATAAAGCTTAACTTATAAATTGCTTCCTCGCATGACAAATGATCTTACGTGACTATTCAGCAAGCGACCATCCAGTTTTGCCACTTATATTAGGTTGCTGTTGATTGGTCAAAAACAAAAACTTGTCAAACCTGTCAATTGAATCGCTGAGCAAAGCATTGTGCATTTTATTTCAAACACTTGCATTACATGTAAGGAAAACAAAGATGGAATATTGGAAAATTCTTTATTATAAGGTTTACAGAGATATCAACAACAATGATCTCAGTTTCCAAGTAAACTTCCAGTTGAGAAAAAACTGACTTTTATGAAGAAATGACATAAGAGGTTGTCAAGTTCCTCGGCAGGAATTTCTGCAATGGCCCTTGATTCTTTCACAAACTCGCACCACCGTTTCAATACGTTATGGTCAGTTTTTCTCTTCTTTTCGTATTTATGTTTTGGTTTTCTTGAATAAACAGAGAAAATCAATTGTCGTGTAGGTTATCGTCTTCGCCAAAAATCTCAAAATTTAGGAAGCAAGCATTCATTGTTTCCTTTGGGAGAAAATTAGCATTTTCAGCCATTTCTACCACTTTTGTAAAACTAATAGGTTTGTGAAAAACCAGTCAAACTGGTCTTCTGGAGTCCAAATACCATGAGATGTTTGTACTCGTTTTGGGTGTTACTTATACTCTGCTGACTGTAGTTGAATAGTAATCCATGTTAAATAATATTATCATCTTGTTCAACAGGTGTTCCGTTTCCAAAAAACTTTCTTTCAATTGCCAAGACTATTCTCAAACGACTTTTCAGAGTGTATGCCCACATCTACCATCAACATTTCCTTCACATAGTTGGCCTCGGAGAAGAAGCACACCTCAACACATCATTCAAGCACTTCATGTTTTTTGTTCAGGAGTTTGCACTTGTGGACAAGAGAGAACTTGCACCCCTGCAGGAGCTCATTGAAAGACTAACAAATAAGGACAAGGTTTAGCTGACATTTGGTCGTGTAAAACCAATACACTTGAGTCTTGGCTGTCCTTGTCTAGGAGAGGTTGTATGAACAAAACTTGGGTTGATAAAATGTTAATATTTCTAATAATGCTTTGCAGACACATTTCAATGGGATTGCTCTAGCGGAGGTTGGGTCAGCATTGTATAAAATAATGGACACCTTACAATGTACCTACTGGTAAATACAATTAAAACTTCATACTGCCCAGCAGGATCATATCATTCATTTATTATTTTGGTTTTATAATAATCCCAAAATAAACAAATGTTCGTAATACATGTAGGTGAAATGTGGTCTTTAATGAGTTTGAGTAACGCTCATAAATCAAGAAAATCTGAAAATAGTTATTTTTCCATCAAACCCTTTGTCTCCTCTTGTACAATATTTTTTTGTGAAATGTCTCTAACTAAATTTTTGTTTTAAAGTGAGGACAATCTTTTCATTATTACACTGTAATTTCTTCCGAGTTTAGTTCAATTGTTCAGTCTTCTTAATTGTAGGGTTATGATTAACAATGATGTGCGGTTATTGCCAAACTAAATAATTGAGTTTCGAAATAATTATGTCCTTTCTGAATTGATATTTTAGTTGTTTGTATATAGTGTTGATTTGAAGGAATTTACATCAGCCTTCCATGTTTTTCTGTTTTTATTGGAAAGGTGATTTTGGTTTCATGGATGTCAGTAACAACACAACTGTAGAGAAAAATAAAGTGTTGATCTGACAAACTGAAATTGGCATTTTGTGTAATAGCCTAGTTTCAAACTATGCAGCAACAAAAGAACAGAGTCGAGGTTCAGGGGAATAATTTGCATTTTCCTTTTTTTTATTAACAATACAAAATGCTAATTATTCCCATGAACCTTGACTCTGTTCTTTTGTTGGTGCACAATTCAAACCAAGGTTATTGTCACATCAGATAAGGTTTTGCAAGTTCGAAATTGCAACATTAAGCTGATTTTGGTTTACAGCGATTATGTTTTCCCTGCACATGTTTGGAGCCTTTATTCATGAGCAGTAATGTTATTTTTTTCAAAAACACTGTCGCACCACGACAGAAGAAGACTTTTCATGGTCATTCTCTGGCCTGATTAAAATTAATTTGTAACAGTATTGCTCTGATTTTACAGAATACGTGTAGGATTACATTCTGAAGTGAACCAGAGCCAAGCAGCCAACTTACATTCTTATGTGTATTTTTGGCTTTACTAAGCATATCTTTAATTTTACTTGTATTCCATTTAACTTTAAAGTGCCTATCATCTCGACTTTTCCATTCTACTTATTCTCTGAAATTCCGCCAAATATATTGTTTTACAATTTTTATTGAAATTCACTTTTCTATTCGTTTTGAAAGACAGTAAAAGTGGTCCCAGTTTGATCCATGACCAAGCAATGAAAGGGAATTTGGTTCAATACCGGGCTGACATCACAAATAACTGAGTATCTACTGACATTACACAAATCACTTGACTCTGAAGAAGACTTCCTCTAAGGTTGTTGAAATGTGAATGTCGTGTCAAACAGTCCTTCTCAGGACTACACTCACTCAGATGATCACACTTCACTTATCGTAGATCAAATTACAACTACAATGTTTTTTCACTTTTTAGGAACCTATTAAACGGTGACTTTGAAGGAGAGGGTTAAGTGAACAAATAATTAGTTTTAGATAAGTCCAGAGAATAATTGGGCGGAAAGGGTTTAAGAGGTGATAGAAACTAACTTTTTTGTGAAAAGTTCGATCAGTTTGTGGGCCTCTTCATTTATTTTTCTGTAACTTTGTGAAGTAATCATTCTATGTATCAAAACAGTGATTGGTCATTTTAACTTCTAGTTCTACAATGAAATCTTCCAAGTTGGCGTCGAACTGTCAAAGACAAAATACATTTAGTTGGCAACAGTCTGAAGCCAGGAAACTCTTGCTTCATTTTGACAGTCCTTAGTGCTTGTATATATTACATAAGCTAGTAGTGCTCCCTGTACATTCTGACTTATTATAAGAATCTCAGAGTCGATTAGCAAGTGCCGTTCACCTCAGAGAAGCTTAAGAAAAAATGGTAACCTGTAGTCTAATGTCAGCCTTTTTATTTTGTATGTACTTGTTCAATGTGTTTAATCAAACATTCTCCTTGGTGTTGGTGATAGTACTGAGTGAATTGATAAACCTCTCGACCTTCCCTGCTGTGGATAATTTTCATTAACTGTTAACGTTTGAAGTACAGATCTAGAAGTCAATTGTAACAGAATTGGATACAGCTTGTAGATAACATTTCTTGCCCTTCCACATTGGACAATTAAAAGTAACGTGATACAAAAGGAGTAAACATTTGAGAAACGAAAACATCTTAATTTTTAAACAAGTTAAGATTAGTTTTATATTTTGCTAGCGAATAAAGTGGTGTTACAGAGATGTGCTGATAGCTTAGACGGATAGCTTAATTAAAGAAAAATGTAAAGTTTTGGATAGACTTCACAGAAAAATGTGACTTATTTTCAATGTAAGATGTTCAGAAAATAAAGACTGATTGACAAAATAATCAGGACGTGGCATGTTTGGTTTTTCACTGTTAGCTAAAGTCTCATGTGATATTTCAGGTTGTGGGGGCTCCCTTAACAACAGTGGAATTATTGTAAACGAATGCACGGGACACAACGGGCTCAAGTCACAGTTAACAGACATAATATTAATGGGTATGCAGTTTGAAGAGTGCTGTCCAAGAATGTGGATGGTGGTTGGTTCAAAATGAGTGTCGACCCATGGCAGAGGTTTCTTTTTACCGTACGAACACAAAAGAAAAGAAACCTCGGCTAGCAGGGAAGTTTGCTCTCTGTCATTGCTGAGTATTGCATATAGAACTACAATTATTGTAGTTATGCAGCTGACATGGCTACACTGCTTACTAGTCTACAAAGTTAGGCAATGACCTACCCTGGGAGAGGTGGTTGGTCACATTTCAGCAAGATTGATAAAAGCAAGGTCTATTGTCTGTTCCAACACCACTTAAAATAACACATAACAACCAAAAATGTCAAAGAGCTTCACCAATGATTAGTGCAAACCATGTTCCATGAAACTCTTGATAGAAAAGAAATCATGTCAAGAGTGGGCATTAGATGTTGTTCACTCTCTCACTGGTTGACAAATGAAATCATCTGGCGTTTGACAAAGTCAAATCTGTTACTCTTTGTAGGAAGAGGGTTAACCATTATTTAATATACAACTGCCACATCAAATCAAATTAATGTTAGCATCCTATTTACTTTGCTGCATGTAGAAAAGGGATCTTGTCCCATTTCCACGTATAACAAAGGAAATAGGAGATGGCTGCACACAGCCTAATCAAATTTTGGTTTTGAAGGAGCTGACACCATAAAAACTGAAGTAACAGATAATCATTTTACTGAAGAAAAGAGCCAACAAACAACAAACTCGATTCACAAGACTTAGCCTGGGAATTGATCCTGGTGCACAACGGGGGAAGACACATGCTCACACAATGGGCCCTTTGCATGAAACTGTCACACGGTACAAAATCTTCCCTGCTGGATGGCACGCTACGCACTGGGACATCCAAAACAAAGAAACGTCAGGCTTGGCTGATTGAAATCGCTTTGTTTTGGAGGCTGTTGCATTCTTTTGCCATCCAACATGACGGATTTTGTACCATGTGACAATAATATCATGCTGCCAATGAGCCCATTGTGCCAACCTTGCCCCTTGGTCTCAAAATGATTGTCTTGACACTAATCAGTTACTTATTACCTGCCATAACTTAGATCATCTCACTTCCTAACACACACATCAGATGATGGTTTGTGGAAAAACTGAAATCCAGTCACCACATCCTCCCGTGAATGGCAAATAGGAATGCTACAGTCTGGGACAGATTGAACTGGAACCCAAGCATGAAGCCGGGTGAAGGCCGAAACGTGCCATTTTCGTATCACTGATTTCGGGTGGAGGGGGGGTCAGAGAAAAGAAGTTAAAAGCAAATTATGCTGACAATCCAACAGTCAATGTTCATACTGTTTAGGCCTCACATTGACCTCTTCTTTCTGAAAATTTTAGATTTTTTTTCCAGATTGAGACAACCATAATAGCATTCTTAGACTAATAAAAGTACCAAAACACAACTGCAAAGCGACACCATTTTAATGTAATTTCATTACATGTCAAAGTGCATTTTAACCCACTAACTCCAAGGAGGAAAACTTAATAGATTTTACCCTATCTAATGCCAGATGATTTTCCTTGTCAAACGAGGATGGTTTAGGAGTCAATGAGCTAACAACCTCCACATCAATGTCCCCTTTAACCTATTGACTCCCAGGAGTTTTACTGTCAAACGCCTGTCAATTCTACTTGTCAATGGGTTGATGGTTTTGTACATGATACAACTATTAAAGAAAACAGAGACTTCGAAATTAATAAAACGAAAATTAAAAAAAACCGCACAAGAATGCAGAAGACACATTGCAACGTATTAAGACATTCGCAACATCTCTTGACTACATCCCTAGGCTCTTGGAGGCCTAAGTTAAGTGTATGAATAAAAAGGCAAAGACAGGAAATCAATGCAAAGGAACAATTGCAAAAAATTATGCTATGAAACATGCGCAACGTTTCCTTGACTGCATTCATAGGCTAAGGATGCCCAAGATAGTTAAACAATCACTGAAAAAGAAATAATATTTTTTAGCCCAATCACATTTTGCCCAGTGTATAAAGTTGACAACTGCATTCATGGGCTGGGATGCCCAAAAACAAGAATGCAAAGGAAATGTTGCACAACTTTTGCAACGTTTCCTTGACTGCATTCATAGGCTAAGGAGGCCTAAGAAGTGAAGTTTAAATCAAGAATGCAAAAGAAACATTGCCAACTTCTGCAATGTTTCTTTTACTGCATTCATAGGCTTAAGAGGCCTAAGGAATGACTCCAAACAAGAATGCAAAAGAAAAGTTGCACACGTTTACGACACATGCAACATTTCCTCGACTGCACTCATAGGCTGAAGAGGCCTAAGTAGACTAGAGAATAAATATCAGACTTTCACATGTGTAATTGATTAACAAAAGGTTACTTTAACTTCAATTTAGTAATTTTTTCCCATTTTTAAACCTTACTACAGTGAAAAAGCTTTTTATATAGCAGTATATCAAAAGAAGATACTTGACAATATTATAGTTCATGAAATTATGTAAGAACTCCAAGATGTATACTTTGCCTAACATTCCCCAATAGCCAAGATTATGTTCTGTGAAAATTAAGTTTCAAATCTTAAGCTCCTTGGGATTTTCCCATGTGAAACCAGGTTTGAAATGACCATAAACACAAGTTTCTTGGTAAATTGGCTTTTTCAAGTCAAGTTCCCTGAAATAAGGAAAGAAAAAAATTATTTATTTATTTATGATTACAAGATAATTATAATGTAATACGACGCATCACCATTATTAAGCCTTTCACTGACTTTGCAGATCAGTTCAAATACCACTTAGAATAGAACAATTTTATCATTGATCACTGTGCATAGCATGACTGGTTAAATTCTGCATTGCACTTGGCTGATTTTCAGATCCATCTTGTCCATTTCTCTGTTTCACAATCCATCAACTATTGCCGCAAAAATGACTACTTGCACTTGGTTTTAGTAAAAAGTTGACCTTTAGAAAATGTCTGGGAAACTGAAACCACTGACCCCTTTCTTAAGGCTCCCAGTTGACACATTGCCTCTCGGTGTTATCTGAATGCTGAATTGTCTTATTTTGAAAAAAAAGTTGCTCCAGTTGAAAAGAAAAAACAACACTCACTTGACAATCATGCCAGGACGAAGATCAAAGTTTTCCTTGACTATTTTTAGCAGCTCATCTTCACTCTTTTTGCTAGTCCCATAAGAAAACACTGTGATCGAGAGAGGTTCAGCAATGCCAATAGCATATGACACCTGTACAAGAGCACGCCGGCAAAGTTTGGCAGCTACAAGGGACTTGGCGATCCATCTAGCAGCATATGCACCAGAGCGATCAACCTGAGAAAAGATTATTTTTCATTAATAATAATTATAATGATTGCTACTCTCTTTTTTGTCAAATTGGAGGAGGTAATAGTAACCAGTGTCTGCAAAGCACTGCAGCAAGATATGACAAAATACTTGCTCAAGACCTTGCTACCTCACTATCACCAAACTTAAGACGGAACAAACTACAAACCTTCGAAAAGTCCTTTCCAGAGAAAGCTCCACCCCCATGGGCTCCCCATCCGCCATAAGTGTCGACGATAATTTTTCTTCCTGTGAGACCAGCATCTCCTTGCGGGCCACCAATCACAAATGCTCCAGATGGTTGAAGATGGTATATTGTATCGTCATCAAGATACTTAGCGGGCACAACTTCCTGAAAGATGCACAAGAAATATTTACATCAATAACAAATATATTGTTTTTTACTAACCCTAAATAGCACCACTATGATCGTTGACATAATTCAAGACAGTGAATCCAAATCTGCACTCCAAGGAAATCAACCATTCTAAGTCAAGGAATAGATTGCAGCCTGGTCTACAATCAATACAGTTAGGTTTCAACTTCGCCAATACAAATATTGCTTGATGAAGAATTCAGAAATTATCTCAAACAGACTAACTGGTCATGAAGGGCACTAGCAAGACGTTAAACACCTCTGTGCTCTCACTCTTTCTTTCTGTAACATCTTCCCCATTGGTACTTATGACTGTACAAAAGTGTTTTAAGTTGGTAAAAGGAAATTTGAAGTAGGTATTTATTGCAAGCCAACAATAAATAATTTATTATTGCAAGATGATGCTCAAAGAAACAACACAAAAATACACCTCTACCAGATATCTACAGTTAATTGGCTCACTTAATTCAAAGAGCATTCAAAGTTACCCCTAACAAGAAAAAAAATAACCACATGTACCTTGATCACTTTCTCATAGAGCTGTCTTCTCATATCATCCAATGTGACATCAGGATTGTGTTGAACAGAAATAACCACAGTGTGCACTCTCAGAGGAACAGCTGCCCCACCCTCAAATTTGTACTCAACAGTAACTTGGGTCTTGGAGTCAGGTCGCACCCAAGACATTGTTCCATCACGCCTGCTCTGTGAGAGCTTCTTATTGAGATTGTGCGCCAAGACCACAGTCAATGGCATAAGTTCCTCAGTTTCATCTGTCGCATAACCAAACATAAGACCTTGATCTCCAGCACCTATGTCTTCTTCTCTTCTTCCTTGATGTACTCCCTGGGCAATATCAGGACTTTGCTGTTCCAATGCAACCAATACATTGCAGGTCTTGTAATCAAATCCTACAAGGACATATTAATATGGGCTTGTAATCTACAACAGTTTTACAACAACAACAATAACATTATTAATATTTGTCGCCTCTTAAGGGCAGCACAAAAGTCATTGGCTTAAGAGAGAGTCTTTGCATAAACAGAAAATCAAAGTCACGGTTTTCCTTTTTAACCTTTCTTCAAGCCAGTGGCACGAAAATTTATCTCCTTGAAATCTAAACTCGCAAGGCAATTCCATACCGAGTCCTGCTCCTCTGTTTATTCGCTTATCCGTAAAAAGAGCCATTGCTGAGCTAGAGGCAAGCTTCAGGGACTTCGTCACCCAACCTCAAACATATTCTAATGAACAATTTTTTAAAACTTTTATTTAACACAATGGTGATTGAAGCGTTGCTGCCTATGGGGTCGTGCAATTAAGCCAACTATAACTTAAGCAATAAAAGTATATAAAATATAAAATAATTATCGTTGTTATTATTGTGGGGTGTTGTTTGTAGAGATTCTGCCTGAAAGTCTAAATTACGTAGGCTGTCAGATTTAAGGCCATTCTAGTGTAATAGACCATTTTACAGTTCTGTGTTCAGTTACCAGGCCTTTGAATATAAGCGAGGCTGGAGGTGACCTTGCTTTGATACAAACCTCATTGCTTTTCTTATGTAAATGACGTTGTAATTTTGCTAAGGAGTTTCTATTCACATAAGAAAAGCAGCGAGGTTGAGCTTCGCTTTATTCAAAGGCCTGGTAACTGAGATAAGAACTGTAAAACGGTCTACATGTATTCTTTATTATTCTGGATGTCTTTGCAAGGTCCGGAGTAAGGAGGTTCTACTCAATGAATGCTCTGAATACTATTGAACTTTTCACAAAATATGTCTTCAAGCGAGGCACTTTTACTGTATTCTTAGTTCGCAAGTGATGCAAGGGAGAAGTCATCTTAGTTATAATATGCCCCATGGAAGGAGGAGTGCAGTCATAAAAGATCTTATAATTTATGCTAATGTTTCCAACTTTACTTTGTACATAAAGTGTGAAGAGTCCCATTTGGCATTGCAAATATCATCTTTTATTGTGTGGTTCCAGAAAATATCCATACCCCCACCACGGAAGACAATTGGAAATTCCGAGGGAGAGGGGGGGTTAAAGGGCAGTAATTTCCAAGGGGTAGGGGGGTTTCGTGGGAAACTACTTTTCCAAAGGGTCACGAACCACGTACAAAACATTGAAAGCAACATACGATCGATCTGAAGCACAAAACACACTATCGCACGATGTTTTGAAACAAAAGTCAGTTTTGAGATAAAGTTAATACTATTAGCTTCAATGTTTCCGTTTTTCTTTGAGTTAGCTAGCGCTACAATCTCTCGAAGCTAAGAACAATGTGTCTTTCATTTGGGACAGATTCAAAACATTTAAAATGGCGGTCTCAATTGGAGTCTCGTCCCCAGACTTCCACGTTTGTCTCTTTTTCGTCCAACCAACACTTCCGTTCACTTGAGTATCACTTTTCGCTACCTTCACATGCAGTAAACACATTTTTGATAGGATTTATGTTTTACTGGGGGTAGTAACTCATTGAAAATGCGATAAGACGCAAGTTCCCACCATCTCAGCGCTTGTGTGCAACGACATTTTCTTTTTTGTGGGTGGCATTTAGACCACGGACAGGAACCGGGAGTCACGTTTTCTCTTCTTTGAGTAAACGCAATATTTATTGCGGCCTCGGGAAACGATTGTTGAGGTTCAGTTCGTTATGTCAAACTGGAAATTCTAAAACAGGAGTTTGACTACTCATTGGAGGAAGTAAATCGCGCCAAAAACAATAACAGTCGCCCTCTCGCTTCCATCCATGGCTCAAAGGCAAGCAATAGTGAGGCTGTCTGTCATTTACCGGCGAGATGAAGACTGCACATAAATCGCCATATCTAAGTTTACAAATATGATGGATTATTTTGGCGTCAATAATATTCTTTGTAAAACAATCGCCTTTGTGACGACGTTCACGAAACCTACCGCGTCAACTTTTGTGGTCCCTAAATATTAAAGAATCAATCTGAAGAAACTGACCAAATGTGTAGACAAAGGAACCTTGTAAGTTTCTGTTTTATTTACTATGGTTTGCGAAGTTGTTTAAGCGAGTGAACTGTTCTCATCGAAGTTCGCACAAAAACGTGAAACAGTCGACGTGCAACCCAAATGTTTAAGCTTTGCAAAGTTGATAGCGCACAAGCTGAAAGTTTAGCTGGATAATGAGCTTAACAAAGCGTTACATTTTTCTAAAAGTTAACCTTAATGTTTACACTGTTGTAATAAAATTCTACCGCAATTACGTAACTAATTCACTCTCGTTTTTATAAATAAAAAAATTCTGGAAATTCCTGAGGGGAGGGGGGGTCATCAAAGACCCCCCCTGGAACGGAAAATCCTGGGGGGAGGGGGGTGCAAATCAAAAAGTCTTCCGTGGTGGGGGTATGGATATTTTCTGGAACCACAAATTACACATAACATGAGAATTTTATTCCATAAAGCTCATTTGTACAAATCTATGTGCTTTATTTTCACATGTGGAAAAGGCTTATACCGCCAATCAGAATGGTGTACAGCTATTTCACATGTGGAAGTATAACCAATCAACGATAGCGTAAAGGCGTTTCCATGCCAATCACTTGTGCATCTCGTGCATATCGTACTTTGTTATTGTATTAAATTCACTTAAATTTGCATTTGGTTCTATTGTTAGTGAGTTTTTGTTTCTAATTTGTGTTCAAAAAACTATTTTAATGAAAATTCTCGTCTTATGTGTAATAAACAGTTCACGACATAGAAAGTGCTTTGTACGGGGTTTTATTCACTCGCATGTTCGGCTTTTTGACACAAACAACTCGTGAATAAAACCCCGTACGGCGCACTTTCTATGACGTAAACTATATATACAAAACCAGCCCTTACTAAGAGAAATCTTTAACCCCCCCCCCTCCCTCCCTTAATTTCATATAGAAAGGGGAGATCTTGAAAAATGTATAGAGCAAAGCTCTGAGGTCTTTGAATTTCCTTTCTTGACCTATAAGAGTCATGTTTGGCCTTTCTACACCTTGAAACGCAATAATTGTCTCTAAAAGACTTGTTGAGGTGTAGTATATGCCTAAACCATCCAAAGGATATACCCTCAAGGAGAAATACTCTGTTAGTGTCAGAGTGAGTTGGTTTACCTTTATTTGAGTCATCATAGCCAATTCTTTTGATAGTATCACGGATAACCGACTGGTAGTCAACAACTGCTTTAGACGTGATTTCACCAGCAACAAGAATCATGCCTGTCTTGGCAACGGTTTCTATTACAAAGAAAAATGAACACAAGTTAAAAAACTGATTGACAAGTTTAAAACAGGACAGCAAACAGGTCATAATTAACATTTTTACAATATAGAGGTTCCTAGAGATTTAGATTTCGGGTTTTAGGTACATATCATGATAAATTATCAAAATCAAGCCGTGGTCCATTGCCATAAGGACGGAGAAGACGACAGTTACGAATATTATGTGATCTTTCCAAATAAATGAAAACGCCACTTCTTCTATTGAAGGCATAACGAGTCTAATACTAGATTGACTGGAAGACAACCTTGCTCTGTTTATCAGAAACAAGTCTTAAAAATCTAGAAAATCTAGCGAGCTTTAAGTTTAATTTAACGTGCACACTTAGAGCTATCTCAGGAAAAATCGAACAACGTTCCCTTCTTCTAGTTTGTATTACAATATTGCATCATCCACGGTAAAAACTGAATTGGAACAGAATGAACTACAAGATGTTAAGCGCCTCCTGAAAACGTGAGGAACTCAACGTAAGTTTATTTACTACGAAGGGGCTATAACCGGTTTGGCGGGATATCACACGCTGCAAGGATTTACGCAAACTTCATTTACGCACCAAGCGTGACATGATTTTCCTACCGCACGTTTCAAGAGATGTACGAAATGAGAAAGACATCGATCGAAACCAAAACCGACCTAAGATGCTCTGAAACTGGGTACGAAATAAATAAGCCACATTGCATCCATAAACGAAAGAAATGTGAATTCATTCCGCAGGTAACTCATTGACAAATCATATTGCGCAACGCCAATCAAACCAGTCGAAAAAATTTCTTTTGAGGGACTCGTGTCACCACGCATCTGGAAATCGAAGTTATACGTTAAAATTGAAAACAAACGGTTAAAACGAAAACTGGTGGGTTTCAAAGAAGTTGTAAGCTTGAACAAGTACCTGCCCATCAATCGAATTCAGCTTAAGAGCATTGACTTTTCACGAGGTACGAAATGAAAGACCGGTCAAGATAAGCTTAAAATTCTCGGTTAAAAACACTTAGCTGAAGACGAAAGAAATCGACGTAAAAGCAATTTTCGACAAAACGTTTTTCGAACATCTGACATCATAATAACTGGTGATATAACCAATGCGTGGACCCATATGCATGCATTTATTTTAAAACAACGCCAATGTGATAATCTACTTCACTTGCTGAAAGCTTACCGCAAGCAACTTTAGCATTAGGATCTTGTTTAAGATGGGCATCCAGGATAGCGTCCGAGACCTGATCGCAAATTTTATCTGCGAAGAGAAGAGAGGAAGGTCTGAAATGCAGAGAGGTCACCTCACCCACCTGTACAATTCTGAGCTGCTAGAAAGGCTGATTAAAAGTACTACCGCATTTTTGGAAAATATACCTGGATGTCCCTCGCCAACAGACTCGGACGTGAAGAGGAAAGTATTGTTTTGGGTATCTGGGTTATTCATTTTGAATCTTTTGGCTGGATGACTGCTCAACTCCACCTCTGAGTCAGCTTCGCAGTAATTATTCTGACTCATGCCAGCTAAGCGTCCTTTCTTGAAGTGAATACTTGGTAGCCACCCATCTCGGACAACCCTAAACCTATTAATTTGATTGGTTAAAAGAGACCTTTCCCCTGTGGCTTAATCGGCACGTGAAGGCAGGATGAAGTAAAATTTTCGCCAACAACAGGCGTACATTTCGAAAGAATTTCCCTCGATAAACTGACTAGTAATTTTGTTCAAACGCTAAGATCACCGAAATCACCAACATCAAAATGCGATGATAGGTTCATTGGACGCAAAAGTTATTAAAATTAACTCGAGATTTACCGTCATGAGAATTATTAGTGTTATTACCATTGCGAAATCAATTGTCTCATATTTAAAGTGATTTTACGGCTTGCGGTAAAATTACTTCAGCTCACCCTCTCAACTTATTTTTCAGGCCAATCTTCACTGCTGGAGGGCCGTCATCACATTTATCTTGTGACTAGCTTGTTTTTAACTTAATTTCAGGATTTGTGAGTTTTGATATGTTGTGATTTGAGAGTGGGGAATTCGCTTTGTCCTTTTTTATATTATTAAAAGGATTTCTTTTTAGGGGAAATTGACTTTTTGCATTTCATCCCCTGGCCTCTGTTTTTTTGCATGCCATAAATTGTAATAAATAAATAAATAAATAAATAAATACGATGATTTCTGCCTCTTTTTGAATGTGGATTCAAGGCGTCTTGCACCTTTTCTTAGCGAAAACCTTCTTTAAAAAATGCACGAGGAGGCCCCTGGCCCCCGGGCCCTGGCCCTCCTCAAGCCTTTATGGCTGGCTTCTCGTTAAACCTTTTCAGTATCTTTACTCATCTCATGTAAATGAGAGAATGATCACCCATAAGTCTTGTCGAGAAATGTAAATATTAAAAAATTATTATAAAAAACGTTCACTGGCTATATACAGTTAAAAACTTTCGAGCTTTCGGCTGTCAGGCTACAGCCTTCAATGGAAAAAGTTTCCATTGAAGGCTGTAGCCTGACAGCCGAAAGCTCGAAAGTTTTTAACTGTATATAGCCAGTGAACGTTTTTTATAATAATTTTTTAATATGTTTTACCCTGGCTACGGTTCTTCTATTTTTAAGAGAAATGTTAAGCCTAATTTTTAGCATCGAATGCCGGAATGATAGAATGGTAGAACGGTGGAACGCCGGAATACTTAAGCATGGAACGCCGGAATACTTAAGCATGGAACGCCGGAATACTTAAACACGGAACGCCGGAATACTTAAACACGGAACGCCGGAATGAAAAATAAGAGTATAGTTTACCACGTGAAATGAATAGCTTGATGTCAAGTTCAACACTGCAGTTAGGAGGGAGCTTGGGCACGCGCGTTTGTGAGACGCGGACGGCAACCGGAAGAGGACATTTCTCGTACCAGGGGGCCTGTTTCTCGAAAGTCCCGAAACTTTACGGGCCATTTTCGGGTGTCACAATTCCCTTTGTATCTCAAGAACGGAGAGGATTTAAGTCGTCAAACTTCACAGTCACTTTTCTTTTTGTTACCTTGAAAACATGTCAAAAGATCGGCTTTCCAAATCAAGCGGCTGGAACTTTCACAAATGGCTTTTCGGGACTTTCGAGAAACGGGCCCCTGGACGCTTATTTCCCTTTCGTAAACGGTCGTTGCCATTTGAAACGGTCGATGCCATTTATAACGGTCGACTACACACTTCACTTCAAAGAAAATTAAAAGAAACAAACTAAGAAAAAATATTAACAAAAATTAAGACAAAAAAAGGAAAAAAAACCATTTATAAAAGAAAAACTGGAGGAAAAAAAGAGTCCGAAAATTTCAAGACTCGAACTCGGGTTCTTAGCCCTCACCCTAAACAGAACCCTAACCCGAACCCTACCTCATATGACCAGCGAGACACAACTCCCAGTAACCGCAACCTTTTGAGTTCTTAGACCTAATGAGTGTAATTCAGAGCTAAGAAATGTCATCGACCGTTTCAAATGGCAACGACCGTTCTGAGAAATGGCAACGACCGTTTACGAAAGGGAAATAAGCGTCCTGGTACGAGAAATGTCCTCTTCCGGTTGCCGTCCGCGTCTCACAAACGCGCGTGCTTAAGCTCCCTCCTAACTGCAGTGGTGTACTTGACATCAAGCCATTCATTTCACGTGGTAAACTATACTGTTATTTCTCATTCCGGCATTCCGTGTTTACGTATTCTGGCGTTCCGTGTTTAAGTATTCCGGCGTTCCGGGTTTAAGTATTCCGGCGTTCTATGTTTAAGTATCCGGCGTTCCATGTTTAAGTATTCTGGCGTTCCATCGTTCCTCCATTCCATCATTCCGTCATTCCGTGTTTAAGAACGAGCCGAAAGCCTGGGAGCAAGTATTTGTAGGTAAGTACGTCACGTATTGCTTACATGACGTACTTTCCAGTATCTGTAGTCTTGAGCCCGTAATAGCCCATACGGAAATTTCAAGATGGCGACCTCAAAGAGTGCGAACACGTACAATCGTCAAAACTGGGAAAATTCGGTATGATAATAGACTAAATTGCTGTTTTTAACTTAAACGATCTTTTCTGTAGGATAACTGTCATTATCTTAGATGTCTTTACAATTTTTTTAAAGTCAATCGCGTTTGTTTTTAGAGCGTGTTTGTAGCTTTGGTTGTTTGCCTTGGTATGTGATGCACAATCTGCGAGGCATGCGAGGTAGACGTGCGAGGAATTTGAGAACGCTTTCAAATAGCGCTGATAAATAGTATTAAAAGTCTAAGCACCCATTTTAAAACGGTTAGCTTTCAAGGTTGCCTTTTGACTCACGTGGCTCGCGGGTTCGCATTTATTGTACAAACTGGCTTTGGCATATATACAGTAGGTGAAGTTAAACCATACTTGTATTAACTCCAGGGAAGGCTTAGACAGTAGTTTTTCGAAGTTATAGCAATTTTAAAATACAGGTGCCCATTACAGCTGTTGTACAAGTGACTCGGCGGAATGTGAGTGGATACAGGAATAACAATATTAAACAATTCTAAATGAACTAGAAAACTATATATTTTGGTGGCCCAACGCCCAGAGCCACTGAGTGATAATAGAATTCCAGGTCACCTTGGTCTTCTTGTGGCAGCATTCTTTCACATGGAAATGAGTGGCCCCTGATACTCTGTAATAATTAGCTCTACTGAGCTACAACAAGTTGCAAAAATAGTGGAGACACTTCACCTTCTTGGGGCGTTATTAATTTCCCTATTATCTCTCACACTGCAGCCCCCCTTCCCCCCCTATTAGTGTTGCTAGCGACAGTCAACATTGAAAGGGGGAGAGGGGAGAGGAAGTGGGAAAGATTTAAATTCTAGATACGCCGAGTATTGAAAGTTAGAAAAGGTGTTTTTTAATGAAAGTGTCTCAACAATTTTGCAACTTGTTGTAGCAAGGCATGAAGCTTAACATGGCATGAAATGTGGCCCTTGGTGAAATGGCTCCATCAGATTGGGTTGGGAACTGTGTCAAGACCGTGGTCTTCTCTGCCCACTCTAAAGCGTAAAGAATTTGTAGTGTTTATGTGGGCATCTGATTTGAAATAATTTTCGTTAAACGCTAGTTCTGAAAAATTTATGAATTGAGAGCTGAAGGTACAGGGCAAAAGATTATACAGACCAAATTTTAGGCACTAACCTTTTACAGAAGTTGCCGGGCAGCGTTTTCAATTTTTCCATATATTTGTCTGTGATTTTTTCCCGCGAATTTTCAGTAACAATTAGAGACAAATGTATGGAAAAATCAAAAACGCTACCACGCAGCTTTTAACGAAGGCTAGTCCCTAAAAATTGGTCTGTATAATCCTTTACCCTGTACCTTCAGTTCGCGATTCATAAGTTTTTTAGAACTAGCGTTTAATGAAAATTATTTGACATCGGATCCCCATATAAACACTACAAATTCGTTACGCTTTGCCTACCCGTCAAAACCGTGATAAGGCCTACCTTAAGGCGGCACTTGCTCCTCAGTTTGCTGTTTGAGGCTGCGCCCTCCCGCACAACAGAGTCAACCATATGGAGGTTTTCTTATGGTATTCTGTGTAGGTCATATGGTAGGGTATTTTGCAGAAATCTAAAGTGGGCTGTAAAGCTAACAATGTACCAGGGCTCGAAATTGCGACCAATACGGTCGCATTTGCGACTAAATTTTTCCCTTTGCGACTAAAATATCTGGAGAAGTCGCAAATTTGCGACTTGTTGTCACCTTCGTTCTTTCGAAACAAAAGGGTTAGCAGTTGCCACTTTGCTGCTACTTTTCCTAAAATAAACAGATAAATAAATAAATGACAAAATTATTTTGTTTCTCGCTGTGAATTTTCTCTGAAGGTAGCGTAATTGTGTAGTAATTTAGCTGCGATGATACGTGCACAGCTCCATTCCTTCGATCATTCGCCATTTTCAGCAGTTTCTTTACACACAAGTAATGCGGGCTCATATTTTTCTGCTAAACCGCTGACAACACAATGCAGCGCGGCGATTTTGCGACTAAAATTTGCGAAATTGCGACTAAATTTTCGTATCTTATCGCAAAATGCGACTGGATTTTTTCGTTAATTTCGAGCCCTGTGTACAGGTTTATCTGTGGGAATAATGGTCTCTGTTTGCCATAAAACATTCCAATATTTAGTCAGTTGTTGGAAATGACTTTTTTTTTATATCTTTTGTAGGAATTTCCTATTCTTTGTCAAACATGTCTTGGAGATAACCCTTACATTAGAATGGTAATGCATTGACTGTGTTAAGTTGTGTTAGTTTTATCATCAGGGCCCGGTCGTTCAAAAGCTGATTAACTTAATCCAGGATTAGCGTAAACTTTTGTTTCGTGTTTTCAACTGTTTGGTGAAAGTTTCTTTTGCTTATTTTTGTTTTTCAAGATTGACTTCTTCTAATGTAAAGTCTTGCTGAATATCAATGTTGAACAACATTTGGGAAATTATAGAGAAATAAACTCCTTGGTTAATTTTTAATCTGGGATTAGCATAAATCGGCTTTTGAACAACCAAGCCCAGAATAATAGAAGCCTTGGTCATTAATTAATGCATAATAATTATTGATGGTCAAGTCGCCTACTGATGTTGCACAGATCAGTTGTCTCTAGAGATGACTTCTGCTCAGCTTGTCAACCGATGACTAAAGGAGTGTATAGGCTTTTTTAGAAGCTCAAAAAGAATTTGCTAGTCTTCTACTCTGCTCTGAGAGGTTTTTCCCTGGGTACTCTGATACCCTCTCCTCAAAAACCAACATTTGATTTCAGTTGATTTGCACAAATGTAGTCTCCCCAATTAGTAGAGCACTTGTGCTCAGCTAAATAACCTTGAGACTTAAATAAAGCGGTCATGATGATGATGATGATGATGATGATTACTATTATTATTAATATTATTATTATTATTATTATTATTATTATTATTATTCCATGGTTTATTTTGAAATCTTTTTTTGTCAGGTCTTTGTATGCTTTACTGCACTTTATAGTTTCTTTGTTTTGAACTGCCCTTAGTAACGAAAGGGACACATAATTTGAATATAATCCGTTTCCAAGATTATTACAATGTATTTCGCTCAACGTTCTTTTTGCAAATTTCATTAAAAAGTGGCAGTTTTTTCACTGTAATCTCTTTGGTCAGTTTGTCAGTGCCCTAAAGACATTTCACTCTCAGCTTATGCATGATTTTTTGATGTCAAAAACTTTATAACAAAAAACCAGTGGTCTTAAGAATCAAGGCAGCTTTTCAATCTTTTACAAGTTTATTTGACTTCCACCAATGTTACTTCAGGTTGGTTTTGTAACTTTGTAATATTCTCTGTCCTAATTATATTATTTATTGCATTTCACGCAGACAAGAGAAACGTATGGTCGAGAATGTAAGGTAGGTTCAACTTACATTGTGTTCATGAGATGATCTTGCAACAGAGTGAAGTTTAGATTGGGTGACCTAGGGATCATAATTGGGATCAGGATATGTTTGGAATGAAGACCTTAGGATTTGATAGGAAAGTCTGCATTGAAGCCTATTCTTGGATTTCCACTGTGGAGGTTTCACAACTTTCTCTAGTGAAAATTAACTTTTGGAGTGCAATAATATTTTTCTGGTAGCCCAGCTTCTTAGTAGGGACCTAAATATATCTTTACAGTATATCTGAAGGTCTTAATAGTTCAGATTTGTTTAGAATTACATGGATATCTCTCTCTCTCTCTCTCTCTCTGCTGGAGATATTTTTTAAATTTTATTCTGCAAAACATTTTTACTAGATTTTACTCTGGCTAATGCCAGACAATAATATTTTACTTTCTTATTCGTGGTGCTTTAGGTGTGAATGGCTTTGCACGTCAATTTGATGATATTATGACACTATAAGATAAAAATAATAATACTAAACAAGTAACAATACTGGGTAAACATGTTGCTCAGGATAGAGATATCTAAGCTGCAAATGCTCTTTTCAAAGCCAACAGCTGGTAAAAGTAAAATGAAGGTTAGAGTAATATTTAATTTCAAAATAATCCAGAGGTATGATCTCTTTTTCACCAGTTTTTGTGATAAGGAAATATTAACAAAAAAGGAGGGGGGAGACTGTGCCATAATTGGGCTGAGTTTTTGTTGGTTGGTCCACACTGCTCCAGGGGTTTTTTGGCACTTGGGGTTTTCTCTCTTAGCAAATACAAAATGTGCAGCTGTAGTTTATTTAAGGTAGGAAATTCCCAGTAGAGGGGTAGTCTGGTATTTTTCCTGATTTTTTTTTGTATTTCATTTAATGACCGATATTTCTTTGTTATAGATTTGTGCTCGACCATTCACAGTTTTTCGCTGGTGCCCAGGAGCACGGATGAGATTCAAGAAAACAGAAGTCTGTCAGACATGCGCTAAGTTAAAGAATGTCTGCCAGACATGCTTACTTGATCTTGACTATGGTAGGTTAGGTTTCCAGGAAAAAAATGAAAAGCTAAGATTAATAAGAATATTCAAAAGGCACATCTTTGCTTTGACCTGACTGAAAGCAGTGACACATGGCATCATTTGTTCTTTGGTAGGTCTACCGGTGCAAGTGAGAGACCATGCCCTGGGGATGAAAGATGATGTTCCAAAATCTGATGTCAACAAAGAATATTACACTCAAAATGTTGAGAAAGAGGTGCATGTTTCATAAGGATTAAAACTGACTAAACTGTCGCAGTATCTCAAATGTCAAACTACCCAGTAACATTTCCATGAAAATTTAAAAAAAACTCCTCAACCTCACTCTCCTTAAAACCTTAGTTTTGCAATACAATGTACATGTAGGTCTTAGAGGCCCAGAGGAAATCTTATGCTACAACCCTGGGTTAAAAGACTTAACGACATTAATGTTGTCAAATTTGGGCGAAGAGAATTTACTGTACATGCTCCCATTGTTATATGAGCAGCGCATGTTATTCTTTCTATGCCTTTTTCGATTCGCTCCTCCCCCCAAGACAATGTTGAAACATTCAAGCGATCAATGAACTAATCTTGATTTCAGAGACTGTGAAAAATCAACATTGTAATGGCGGGAGTGGGAAAAGAGGGAATTGTTCCAACAGTCTTGACCAGTATTGTAGGTTCCACCAGAACATTGGGTCTTTGGA
Source organism: Montipora foliosa (assembly GCF_036669935.1). Taxonomy (NCBI): domain Eukaryota; kingdom Metazoa; phylum Cnidaria; class Anthozoa; order Scleractinia; family Acroporidae; genus Montipora; species Montipora foliosa. Next base: position 63,837,779 of record NC_090869.1, on the reverse strand, counting down.
TCCCTATTGGAGCTTACTAGTACATGAACATACTACCGTTAATAACTTTCTTTAAGTCTCAAGCTTAGATGGGACTTTAAATCAGAGTCTTTATCATCGTTGTCATTATCATCATCGCCATCTTCATTATCATCAAATTAGAGTAGAAAAAGTAAATAATGTGTTTTCAAAACACATTATTTACTTGTTTTCCTCTAATTTGATGATGATGATGATGACGATGGCGAATTGATTGGAAAGGTAAACCAACCCCAGTACCTAGGGGAAAACCTCTTGGAGCAGAACAGAAACCAACAAACTCACCAACATAATGACCCCGAGTGTGGGAATTGAACCCAGGGCTCATTGGTGGAAGGCATCTGCTCTCGACACTGCAGTTCATGCAGTAGTTTAAACCTGTTCTTCTATTTCTTTGGTGAGGCCACTTTCTCCTGAGCATGCAAAAGTAATTTACATAATATCATTTCATTTCAATTTTCCCAGTTGGCCAACTCTGATGGAACCACCCCTGGGGGAACACTTGGGAAAGCCAATGCACCTAGCGATTTGTTGCTAAAACTTGCAAGGACTACACCATACTACAAGAGAAACCGACCCCATATTTGCTCATTCTGGGTTAAGGGAGAGTGCAAGCGTGGAGATGAATGTCCTTACAGGTTGGTGTGCACTGGTGTACATATAGCTATTGTGCTTCAAATTTTTCCTTGGTTTAAAATTTTTCAAACCAGTTCAATTTTTATTTTTCCTTGAATGTCTTGTGTTCATTAGATCATAAAATTATTATCTGGAACAAAGGAAAAATCCAAATTGAACTGGTTGGAAAAAAAAATGGAGAAAGGAAAAATGTAAACCACTACATGTACATAGCCACTTGTAATTTTTTTAAGTGCTTGGATACAATCATTTATGTCACATTTACTTGGTGGCATTTATTTTCTTAATTAAAATATTAATAAAGAGTTGGCACTGTTTTTTATTGCAATTAAACTGCAAAGCTCAGGCTGAAGATTAGGCTTTGCCTAAAATGAAAGAACCATGTTTGTTTTTAGTCCATTTGTTGCCAGTTACCTGCAGTTATTGATCAGTTTCTCAAAAGGAAGAGAAAAGAGACTTTTGATGCTTTTATAATGGGCAGCAGTTTGCCATTTCATGTAAATGCTGTGCTAAATCTCTAGAACAAGAACAATATTTGCTTTTAATTAGTTATATAGCTGACTGTGTGCTAGTATGTATGAATGAGATAAGTTCTCCTCGCACTAGCTGGACAATTTAAGCATGTGGCTTCAATGCGTCTTGAACCCATGACCCATGGATACCTTTGCAACGCTTTACCAACTGAGCTATGAAGCCACTCATTTGGCAGCAGGTCAAATTTGTTGGGCTCATCTGTTCCCTCGAAGGACTCAATGAATGTATAGTGCAGGTAGACAAATGTGTGTTATGTGTTGGTGAGACTTAAAAGCAAAGCAAGGCAGTTCGAAAGTTGGGGTTACATGTATTTTAAGAAAAGTGGCAAACTGGATTTAAAAAAAAAAAATGAGTTAAAAACATCTTGGAGAACACTCGAGAACTATGAAACCTTTCTCAGATGATAATTATGACAAGACTGAGCCACCTCTTACAGTCACCACTTTCCATTTGATTCATTAATAACATCAGGTGAATGCTCTAGCTTGTAACTGATGTACATGTAATCAATGCTATTACATTGCTTGTCTCACCAGTGATTGTGATAATTATTATGATTTCTTCATTTGAGGTGACTAAGCATTTTTTTGTTCTTTAATAAATAATTATTGCACACAGTTTAGAAATTATTATAGGTAAAGAATGTGAACTTGTGTTGAATGGTTTTCAGGGTATTGATGCCCTTGAATGGGATGAGATAAGGGGGTTCTCGAGAGCTACAGTTTTGTGTTCTTTTCTTTGGGGGGGAGGGAGGTCTTTGTATGGAAGTACATTGTACGGAAGTACATTGTACATACAGAGAAGTGGTTAGGGCTTTTGCTTCTTTACTTTTTTTCATCATGGTAAAGTGTTGATCCTGTATCTTTGATCTACCATCATGATACCTAGACATGACATGCCCACAGACCCAAATGATCCTTTAGCTGATCAGAACATTAAAGACAGATACTATGGAACAAGCGACCCAGTGGCAACAAGACTGTTAAGCCAGGCAAAGAGCATGCCGTCCCTGGAGCCACCATCAGATAAAGCTATCACTACCCTTTATGTTGGAGGGCTTGAAGGAAAAGTGGAGGAAGGAGACCTGAGGTGAGGATTTTATATAACTGTCACATTTAGCTGTTTGTTGTCTTGCTTTATTTTCTTGCTATGTACAGTGTATTAGACTGCCAGCTTTAGTCATGCACGCAAGCATTTTGCATGTTGAGAAATTGTATCTGGAAATACCATGGAGGCACCTAAAACAATTAGTCGTTGTTAAATTCAGAATTCTAGGCAAATGTTACACGTGTGCCAAGTTTAACCTTGGGAATGCAAAATGAATGTTAAGTTCGACTAGAGATCAATTGTTCAAAATTAGTATTATTTTGTTGAAACTGACATTTTAACAAATGAATCAAAAGCATGAAAAGTCTGCATTATTTTTTTTGAAGAACAGCACTGTCTCTAAATTGAAAGATTTAATTAAAGAGCTATTATCAACCTTTTCATATTCAGGGACTACTTTTACCAATTCGGGGAGCTGCGATCCATAACAATGGTTCCACGACAGAACTGTGCATTTGTTTGCTTTACATCGAGAGCAGCTGCAGAAACAGCAGCTGAACGGTCCTTCAACAAACTCATTCTCAAAGGAAGAAGGCTCAAAATCATGTGGGGCAAGTCTCAGGGACAACAACCCACCCCAGGGAAACAGGGAGGCACCACCCTGGCCCCTGTCCCAGGGTTACCTGGAGGTTTGTACCATTATAACATTCTGAATGGTAATGAATTTATATAGCGCATTTTCTATCGACATATTCAAATGTGCTTTATAAGCAAGGGATCTATGGGTAAGATCGGACATCAGCATACATAAAATTATATGAACTGTTAGACGTTATAATTATTGTAATTCTAATACAAGTACGGTACGACTTTGATGACAAATGTTTATTTTTTAATACAAGAATGTTTTGACTTCTAAGCATTGAACGTAAATTCTCAGAGCTTGTGGTATTTGTATTCATTCTGTTATTCAGCACCATTGAATAAAAATATTGTATTCAACGGTGATGAATGACAGAATTATAGTTTATAGTTCATGCAACATGGGTTCGACAGAATAGGCCACTTCAGAAAATACCATAATACTCTTTGTTTGTCCCCCCAAATTTTGCATAAGCATTGTTTCCAGTTTCTCTTGGGACTTACAATGGTCCCAAGAGGAAACAAAAAATAATGCTTATAAAAAAATTGGGGGGACAAACAAAGAGTATTATGGTATTATCCCAAGTGGCCTATTACAAGGTTCAGCATGTTAGAAGTTGACATGGAAAGCGTGTAAGCGCACGCAAAGCTCATCGCACGCTCTTTTGTCTTTAGTGTGTAAAAACAAAGGCCTCAACTTTAATGACTCACGCTCCTTTTGTTTTAACGTGCCGTGCGGGTGCATTCACCTTATTCACTGTTTTCCTGTGGAGGGTCACAAATGAACATTTCAAAGGACTGAATTTTCATCATGGAATTATCTTTTATTTTTTTCAGCTCTTCCACCACCACCAACAGATAACAAAAGCCAACCACCAAATTTCTTCAATCTTAATGCTCCATCACCAGCAGCACAAGCATCAGTCCCACCGCCAATTCCACTCACCTTGCCACCTCCTCCTGGACCGGTTCCAGGAATGCCCCCTCCTCCTATAGGTCATCCCTTACCTCCCCCACCTGGGGGATTCCCACCCCCACCACCATTTGGTCATCCTCCATTCAGGCCTCCAATTCCATTTTATGGTGCTCCTCCTCCTCCCCGAGTGCCTCCTCCTGTGCAGCAAGGGATACCACGCCCTCCACCTGGTCCTCCACCAATACACTACCCATCACAAGATCCTCACAGACTGGGTGCAGGGAAAGGTGGAGAAGAAGCACTTCGTCCTGCTGCCCCCGCAGTTGCCAGTTCTTAAAGTCAATGTTTGCTGGGCAGTAAATGACACAAATGTTAATTCTGCTGTCTTCAGGGTCACAGTACCACATGCATACAACTCAATGAAATCCTCCCACGCATAAGTGTCCCATAAGTGTGATGAATTAGGGTTACTTGAAGAGTGCGAAATTGTGGATGTGTGTCAAACGTGCACCCAGACTGGCACATCCTCGTTCTTCTAAGTACAGCATTTGTCTTTAACATTGATCATTCCAGAACAATTTCCTTATCAGATACTTTTAGTCTTGCTGGTATGTAGTGCCTTGAGTTTATGGAGTTTAAGCAATGACAACTGCAATGTCAATGAAAACCTAAGTTCAAATTACAACTTTGCTCTGTAAAAATTTTTTCACTATTATTCCACTTTTTGTTCTGCGATGTGGGCGAAATAATGTGGAAATGGATTGATTTGGACATATGTGAACTAAACGTAGATAGTAAACCATTCATTGTTGCGTGCACATTTGGTCATTTCACATTACAGAGAACAGAAAATAAATGTACTAAAATTTGGCAAAATGGCAGCATGTCACACACGTAGCATTACTATATTATTTTTTTCCTTGTTTAACCAGAACCATTAATGACTCAATGTTGTCGTGGCAAAAACTCCTTGCTGGCACAAGATGAGCTTTAGGTGTATTTTTGGCTTACAACAAATGACAAGATGCTACTTGTGAAAAGTCTATAAAAAATATCTTTTTTTAGTGTATTTCTTGCTTTTCTCAGGACGGTGCATACTACATGTAATTCAAAGGTATTTTTTCCCAGTTTATGAATATGCAGGAAAAGCAGATTTTTAACAAATTTTATTGAAATCCAAAAATAAAATTGGGGGTAGCCATGCATTTTTCAAAGATATTTCATGAATAATATTTGTAAAAAGCTTTAAAATACAAGGCAATCTATGGGGTTCTTTTCCAAATTGAAGCTTAATTATCTCTGAAACATGCGTGGTTACCCCCAATACCAAGAGTCCTTGCTGAGTTCTGCTTTCTCTGCATAGTTTTAAACTGCACAAAAATATCCCTGTATTGGTAAGCACCACCAATAGGAAACTAGAGTCTTGAAATGTGCAGAACGCATTGCAGGAACAATAGTAGGCACCATCCTTAATTAAGAGCAAACTGTCTGTTTCACTAATTTTTGGCTAACAGCCAGTCTTCAGCTTCACACCTGCCAAAAATGCAAACAAATCTCTCCAATGACTCTTTTAACTTCAGAATGAAAACAATACAGAGTGTCGAGGAAAGTGAACTCCGCTAGTTAGTTTCCATTTAGTCATTATCTTTTTATAATGTTTTTAACAGCACAAGCAAACTATGTTACTGCACAGTGCTGCTTTATGTCTGACCTCTTAGGCATTAAAATTAATTATAATAATTATCATAATCCACCTGCTTGTCTTGTTTTAAATATTCCAAACTAAAATAATAAATTTTCAGACTACTGGTCATTATCCATCACTGTTTATCCTTCTACAACCTTACTAGATAACAAAAAATTATTTACAAAAACCTTGACTACCAGGTTGCATAAAATAGTACATATTTTGAGGATGAGCATTGTTTTTTCTGTCCCTTGTAAATGCATCATGATCATTACTGATGAGTATCATGGTCCGTTAATAAGTCAAGTGTTTTGTTGAGAACTTCTATCATATAACCACCATTAAATAGCTGCTGAAGATGTATAATTTTATTGTGTTCAGCCAAAACACGACTGTCCAGAAACTCTCAACAGTGAGTTGTCAATTATCATCCAGCAAGGCTCTCCAAGTTTGATCAAAAACTGTTTCACTGATTGGACCAATTCCTTGATGAAGCTGGCAGCTAGGCATGTATGCAATAATTCAAACATCTTGTCAATCATCCATTGCTACTGAATTTCTGGGGCAGAGGTGGAGTGTCTGGTAAGTGACACGTTTCCCACAATGCCAAATGGCCTGCATAAGTCTGCCAAAACCAGTGTCCCTTGGCTGAAAGATAAAAGTGTTTTATTCCTTACTACATACAAATATTCTTGAAACTAAAACTTTCCAGATAACATGGACTGGTCATCTTTGGTCTGATACCATTGCAATTTGTAATGTTAAATAGTAATGAAAGGAAAGCCTAAAAAAATTAAAAGGGAATTTAATCCATCACTCTGCCATACCAGTGTGGTAGGTAGGTAAAGTCTGCTACGAGCCTAGAAGGCCCATCAGGCCGGCGCTTATCTCTGGTTTCTGTAACATGAAGCGACTGGGAGTATTTCTACTCCCCCCTGGATGGGATGCCAGTCCTTTACAGGGTTACCCCCAGCATTAACTTCGCTGGTACCCATTTATACACCTGGGTGGAGAGAGGCACCGTGAGAGTAAAGTGTCTTGCCAAAGAACACAACACAATGTCCCCGGCCAGGACACAAACCCGGACCACTCAATCCGGAGTTGAGCGCACTAACCATGAGACCAGTGTGGTGCTCCACTGATAAATTTTATTATTGCCAACGAGTCAGGCCTTCTGAAGACAGAAGGCCTGGCGAGGCGGCAGCTTATAGAGCCGCGAGAAGATTTTTAGGCAGACGAAATCTCAGAAGCGCTTCAAATTTAATTGTAATGTAGACCAAAGCGATGAAATGTTGACCGTAGCGATAACCAATGAGAGTGCCGCACGAGTACGCCGCGTGATGTTTGCAGCCGCCAGATCACGCAAGCTTGGCTCGTTGGCACTTTAGCGACAGCTATAACTAGTTTATTAAAATTATTATTTTTCACCTAGCTGGTCATTTTGTGAGGATGTACATACATGTACAAAGCTCCTATACTTGAACTACAGAAAGAAGTTAGGAACTATTCTTAAGCAGTAACTGGCCATGCAGCTTTGGCTTTGGGTTATAATAAATTCTCATAATGACAAATATGATAATTACATTTTCTAGTCCTCGAACCAGCTGGTTCTTCATAACAACAACAAACTCTTTGTGGCTAAGAACCCCATCGTCTGAAAAAAAAAAGGGTTAAAAAAAGCCATCACGTAAGCAACATGGATCTACGCTTTGGTAATTTGACACACTTTTCTGGCTTCATAGTTTTTTTTTTCTCTCTTTTACGGTACAAGAAGCTTGCATGTACAGAAAGTAAGCATCCTTACCCTGTGAGCAAAGCCACTTAATCAGGAAGAGGAAAGTAGATTGAAAGATAGTAAGATAACAATCCTTGTCTCTTGATAACAATGTTCATTTAAATGGAAGACATTCAGCAAAATATATACATGAAGATCATCTGGAACTCAGAAAAAAGTAGAGTCCCAGATGGGATTTGAACCCACAACCCTTCTAGGTCTCACTTTAGTTAATGTTTTAACTACTAGATAATTATTCTTTGTGAGCAAGGGTATCTAAAACTTGGACTACTCATACAATGCGAATTTGTAGTGTAGTTGAGTCATGATGACATAATGCAGTTCTACTGAAAACTCACAGAAAACCAAAGAGTGTCCAGTAGCCTAATGGTTGGAACATCCAACTCACTTATACAACCAATGAAGCATCAAACTATGTATGATCATCCACAGGCTGGGTTGCAACCTTGTTAGTACAGTTTTGGCAAACTTTGGAATTTTTATTCAGAGCTGAATGTGTTATAGAGAGTCATAGAACCATACAACTTTCTTTAATTTACCAAACATATTTTGACGGTACATCCATCATTGTCAGTATTACAGAGTCTGAAATCATCGTTAAATTTAAATAGCATGTGATGTTACAAAGTTTGTCGCATTGCATAACAATGTTACATACTTAAAGGTTTGATTAAGGGACATAACGGGACTATAGGGAGAGAGTCAGGTTTCTTTGTTTAACCTGTTGATTGAGGCTGGGTTTCTCCCATTTAATGTACAGTTGTGGACTCTCTAAGCTTGACCTGAAAACCTAGTAGCCACAGAGTCCAGGATTCTGAAACAATCCTGTGCACAGGATGTTTGACAAGACTCTGAACTCTGCAGATGCTTGTATATGTGTGAAGACTTGTTGGAAAACAGGTGCTCACGCACTCATGTTGAGAAATGTTGGCTAGTTTCACCAACATAACAAGTATTACAACTTGCCCATGAAAATTTATACACCACACACGTGGGAAGCTCCTGGGGATCAGCATCTTTCACACTAAAAAGATTGTGGATTTGAAAGTAGTGAAAACTAGCCTAATATATCAATAGGGAGACAAGCAGTCGAGGGCAGAAAAACAGCCGCATTCAGGTAGTCAAGAAGCATCTAAGTTCTATTTTAAAATTCCTTACATTGGACAATTCTCAATCATAGCACAGAGAAGGATATGCAAACTAGCTAATCAACTATGTCACGCAACACAACGAACTTTGTAAACTTGCATGCTGTTTAAATTCAACCATGATTTCAGACTTTGTAACTTACAGTGACAATGATGAAAGTGCTGTTAAAACATGTTTGGTAAACTATTAAAGAAAGTTGTACTGTTCTACGACTGTCTACAAAATAGCAATACGACTGTCTATTTTATTGTCTACCATTTTCATCAAACATCTTGTACACAACATCCACAACGTTGTCTGTTAAATCTACATCCGTCACTGTTTTTGCAACTTGCTTGAACGTTTCTGCCAGCAAGAGAGAAGAAAGTTAAAAGACGGCCCAATTACACTCAGTCTGTATCAACCTCAGAAAAGGTTAACAGCCTGAAATAATAATTTAGAAATGCTTGTATTGCAAGGAAAACAACCATCAGGCGAATGACAAATATAATGCAACAGCAACAGTTAAAACATTGTGGTTCTGTATCTCTGATCAGGTGTCATGAACTTAACTGTGATTGGTTACACACCATCCCCCTTTTTAAAACAGTTTTCTGAGTCAACATTGAAGTAGAATGAGGATGCAATAGATTAAAAGTAAAACAGTACTTTGCCTCTGTTTTGTTTTCTTTTTCTTTGTTAAACTCAATAAACCTGGGAAAAGTTCCAACTCTATTTGTTCCAACCCAGAAGAAGTATATGATTACATGGATAGAGGCTCCTTGCATCTCTTTGCATCTTCCTGTATCTTGGTAGGAGTTCTAAGCATCAGTTAATAACCACTCTTGATGCCGTAACACATTTCATAAACCAAAGAATTAGAAAGCTGAGATCTGACAACCTCTTTAGGTAGATAAAGTCATGACAATAATAATTACAAATGATTACCATAGATAACCTTAATGAGATACAGGAAATAGTGTTTTTGCCTGATCTCTACCATGCCTGCCATGTTCTAGGAGTAACACATTATCAAGTAATTGGAAGAAAAATTGGTGGTAGCCTGCAAGCAAGCTTCCCGACCCATTGGGCACATTGAAAGGATGGGTGATGTAGCAGCTATCATAACGTGTAATGTGATTGACTCGCTAGTGCTACCCTAGCCAACAACAAAAGACTAAACAATAACAATCATTGAAACAATGACTTATATTTTAAAACAATACAAGCTGCTTTAACAATACCAAACAATAGCAGGTTACAAGAGCTGCTACACTACTGGAAAGGGATGATGGCTCAGAGGTTATGTTTAAAAAGAAAAGAACTCCCAGAGAACACATACAGGGGTTTAAGATGGAGTGAGCGAATGGAAAGAACTAACAGGTATACTCACAAAACATACCGAAGTCCCTACCAAAGAGGCCTTTTAAGCTACCTCTTCACCAGGAATTTACCACTCCTGTTCATGGAAGTGATTGTTAGCAAGAACAAAGAACAATTTAAACAAGGTTATTACCAGGATCAATAGCTTTGCCAGCAGCATGATGAAAACTCAAAGCCATGTCTGCCTCGGAAATGTTTCTCATGAAACGGAAAAAGTCCAAGTAATCCTGAAATGCTATTCCCTATAAAGTGAATAGAGCAGTTTTTCAGTTTACTAGGAAAAACAGTAAACCTTAGCATTATATTTTACAATGGCCTGACGCAACTGCAACAGGCAAAAGCAGTTCCTTGAACTAGTCCAAATTCAACTGACAAGTACAAATAAAAAAATAGAACTTGACAAGTTCAAAAGGTGGGAAAATAAATTGGTGCTGGCCAATCAGTATTGATGTTACTTAATCCTGGTGGTCTTAAATGTTCTGCACTTACATCATCAATTTTTTTGAACCAGTCATTGCCAATTATATAGCAATTGCAATGAAAACACTACTTTTGGACATTCGGCAGCTTTGTCCACATGAGTTCACATATTTTGCTATATACGCTTGATCAAAATGTTGTCTGCACATCGCAATCACTGCATATTGCATACCCCTTATATTAGGCCTGTTACAGGCTTTGATAACTTAATTAATTTGCTTAGCATTCACCACCCTTATTTTCCTACCTGGGAGTCTTCTTGGAAGAATTTCTTCACTTTTCTGAGAATTTTTTGCTTTTTTTTTTCATGGAAACTGGAGTAGGTTAACAGCATGTCTGCAAACTCCCATTCTCTTATTCGACCATCTACTGGATCATAAGAATTGAACTGGAAACAACAACATCTCAATCAAAATAGTTATAAAACTGCCCGGTTTTCTGACTTTTTTTCTTTGACTTCTTTTCTGACATTGCTCTTAACTAATGTTTCAAGACCATTTACCCAAATCATTGCTTAATAAAATAAAATAATTTTATTATAATCAAGTTATTCAATCTTTGAAATTATGGGATTTCACCGAAGCGCGAGTTTTTTTGAAAGGGAGGGAAGTGAAAAAACAGATTTATTCACAAAAATTATATATTATTTAACCATGGTATTTCCATGCCCTGCAAGCAGTTGGTTTCTCCTGCAATTCCCGAGAGAGAAACCACTGCGAGCAACTGTTTGATTTTCCATCAAGCATGTGCAAAGTACATCACACCCCATGTGATGCATTTGACATCACTTCCTCACGGGGAAAATATGGAATCACCACACAACCGGCTCACCCAAATGCAGCAGTTCTGTAACTGAACGCATGCACAAGTACTAAAACAAGTTTACTAACTCGTTTTACCCGTACAAATTTAATCCATTCGTCCATGGCACTGGACAGCTGCTTACTCAAAGAAACTAATAGTGGCTCGCAGGGTAGGGTTCCCTGACTGTAAATAGTAATTATCATGGCAGTATCTAAACTTGTGGATGCCCAGACCTACATAATTATGCTGATTGGGCGGCAAACCGTAACCAATCAATGCAAAGACTTCAAATCCTAAGCAAAAAATTGTCGAATACAATAATTATATAAAATAACAGGCAACAAAAATGCATATAAAATCTCTAAAATATAAGAAATTCTCTATTAAATACATACGAAAATAGAATAAGGTCCAACAATAAATAAAAAACTACCTACTCGAATGTCGCTTAGCTTAATTTAATTAATTAATTTAATTTAAGATTTTGAATGAGCGTGTAACGTTGAGTAAACTAGTAATGAATGACTTCTGCATTTGTGATGCTATTGATTTGTTGTTGAGCTTAAAGTGCTACTGTGACGAAATTTGCATCTTTACCATCTAAGCCATTTTAAGACAAAAACATGTAGTCATGTAAGAGAAAAGGAACGCTGTTTACTATTTTCAAATATCTCTTTTTGTCCAGACAAGTGATGACATCATAAACTCAACCAAATTTTGATCAAATATGATAAAAAAATATATCTCAGCCAATTTGTATCAGAAATGCTTGATTCATTGAAGTAAGATTCTAGTAAATGTGCTCCACAATATGAGCATACCAGTTTTGTTACCATGGCAACATATTGGATCCCACACCTCCCTGATATTAAAGGCTTTGCTGGCCACCTTTGGAGTTCTATTTTGATATTTGCCAGTGGTGCCACATCTGCGTGATCATGCAAGCATACAAATATATGTCAGGTCGAGTTTGTGGGCTTGTTAAATGTTTTTCTAGCTTAAGATTATCAAAAATGTTGAAATCAGGTTGCAGGGGACTGGAAAAGAGTGAGTTGCCACGGGAACCAATTTCTTTATAGCCATAGGTGTGTTACCTGTAGAACTATTAATTAGCCTACCAAGTTTCATGGTCTCTGCTACAAATTGACTGAGATAGCTCTATTAATGTACTTGATGTTACATTGGGTTGAGTGAATAATGTCATCAGTGCTGTCATTCGCATAATATTTTCCACATTAATTATTTTTTCAAAATTAAATATCTCTGGACCCAATGCAGATATTTCCAAACGGTAATCTTTCCTGGAATTCTATGTGATAAACCTAAAAATTTGTTCATAATGCCTGGCTAACATCTGGGGAGTAGCCTCGAGGATGTCTATGTAGCCTGCGAGCAAGCTCTCTTGGGTGGCTGGGTGGCTGGGTGGGCCACCCACCCCACAACCTGCAAGAGAGCTTGCTTGCAGGCTAATGTCTATGATGATGTTGTATTGTGTCACACAATGGCTGGGAAAGGAAAGGAAAGGAAAGGAAATTTAAAATTATTTAAGTGTCTAGTTGTTCTAGCTCTGGAGCATTAACTGGGGACATTGTAAACTGAAATTACAATTATTAACACAAATCAAGTTAAATGTTGGTTTTTGCGGAGAGGGGAAACCAGAGTACCCGGAGAAACCTCTTGGTGCAGAGTAGAGAACTAACAAACTCAACCCACATATGACGCCCAGTATGGGAATCAAACCCGGGCCACATTGGTGGGAGGCGAGTGCTCTCACCACTGCACCATCCCTGCCATCCCAGCACCACTGCACCATTTTTGCACCCCCCCCCCCCCCCCATTATCTCTCATGTCTCCTCTACTGTTTTCGCCTCTCTATATTCTGCCCAAGGGCAGGTCATCTCAATCACTGACACTGTTTTGCTCTCTTTGTCGATGATAGTTGCATCAATCCTGTTCACTGTGACATGCATGGTATCTGCACACCAGAGTATATCCCAATAGACAATTGCCCTCTCGTTCTCGTACACTGGTTTAGGTTGGACTTTCAAGTACATGTACCATGGTCCTACTGATGTGCCAAGGTCCAACAACGCAAGTATTTCAAAAAACAGAACCTTAAGAGCATTGTTACATTGCGCTAGATACTTTGTTTGCGCTAGTACACTGCATCCTGACCTGCTAGAATGTGTGAGGCATTGTCTGGAGACTTGCTGCACATGTGACAACATTCATCTTCTGGTCTTCCTGTGGTAGAATACCTTCGTTGGTAGCAACTGCTAGTACAACTCTTGCAGGCCAACAACTTTGTGCATGCGTGCCGGTGTAGGCGCGTAGGTGTTCGTCATCCCATCTATGCTTCATGAGCTTTCCCTGCCACTTCTCTTCCTCCACTGTTACTTGAACTTTTCTATGCTGGACACTTGTACTAAAGACATCCCTTCACTTTCATTCCTCCTATCTCTTCAACATCCTCAGTGATGTACTTGGGTTAATTATTATTATTATTATTATTATTATTATTTTTAATACAGTATAACTATTTTAATTGTTATTGGTGGCTTCCATCCATCTCTTGAGATCATGGAGCTGCGCCTTGGTTGTCACTTGAGCTGGAGCATCACCTGCTGTGGCTATGTTGCAGGTCATTTTGTTCCTTAGGTTAAATTGCAACCAAATTAGGTTAGTAACCATGCGGCTATGGGCCTAATTTTAGGTAATCGAAAGTTGTTGTCCTTCAGTAGCATTTGGAGTAATGATTGCAAGTTTGAATGAGGCCTAACACTACTGTGAAGTTTTTGTACCCAATTATTCCATCAGGGATCAACCCTAGTATTGGAATTGGGCCCACACAAGGACAGAGAAAAACTCTGACCAGGGTGGGATTTGAACCCACGAGCTTCGGATTAGATCACCGCTGCTCTACTGACTGAGCTACAAGGCCAGAACGGGAGCTGGCCGTGGGTATGTGAGATGTTATTCACAAGGACAAATTCGGCTCGGCCCAAGCCTAATTTTAGGTAATCGCTAGTTGTTGTCCTTCAGTAGCATTTGGAGTTCGTGGGTTCAAATCCCACCCCGGTCAGAGTTTTTCTCTGTCCTTGTGTGGGCCCAATTCCAATACTAGGGTTGATCCCTGATGGAATAATTGGGTACAAAAACTTCACAGTAGTGTTAAACCTCATTCGAACTTGCAATCATTACTTCTCTCCTGTTTCGTGAAAAGAGTCCAGAACTCACTCCCATACAAGAGAGTGCTAAGGACAAATGCCTGATACACAGCCTCTCTAGTGTAAGTGGTGAGCTTTCCATTTTCCTACACCCTCTTTGACCGTCTGGCGAAGGTAGTACTATCCCTCCCAATGCGTCTGTTTATCTCGCCGTCTAGGGAGAGGTCATCTGTCACATTAGAGCCAAGGTAGGTGAACTCATGGAATAGCATGGTGGCTGCTCAATGCCTTGACCTAATACATTGGTCTTCTTTATGCTGGTAGTCATACCAAAATCTTGGCTGGCATGGGCAAAACTGTCCATAAGTTTCTGCAACTGCTGTTCTGTATGGGAGACCAGGGCGCATCATCAGCAAAAGGCATGTCCCTGATGACCGTCTCTCAAAGCTTGGTCTTGGTTTTTATTATTGTAATTACCTCTTTCCCTTGGGATGTCTGATATCAAAAGGCTACCAAGGAGACCAAACAGCTTACAGCTGGGCGATTCTAACTTATTTTTTTACACATTTCATGATCTAAAGTCACATCACTTGTGCCCATAAATCATGAAATTAAATGCAGTCCCGTTTAAGTAATTTCCCATACTTATTAAAACATACCTCCAAAAACATCACTTCCTGTTGAAGCCTTCTCTGAAAGTCCATGAATCCTTTTGTTGTAAGTCTCTTTTCCATGTTTTTCCCAAAGAAATATTCCTTTAAGCCACTGTTAACATGAGCAGAAAGAACACTGCCTGTTACTGCATGATCCCTATGACGATGTCCAGTGGAGGTCATATTGAAGAGAATATTCTGCACCTGAAAAACCAACAACCTTTGCTTGTACAAAGTCTCACCATACAAAAAACCCTTGGTTATGTAGGAATTCAACTAGCTTTCATTTGTATGTCCTATTAAAGAAGGAAAAATTATTTGCAATACTGTCCCTGTAAATCCTGATACAGCAGTCTAGAAGCTCATTACAGAAAATTTTGTTATATTAAAGGAGATGAATGGTAAATAAACTACTATAAGAAAAAATTGAGAGCTGAAGTTTCAAGCGCCAAAGCGAATTCTGCCATGGGTTGAAACTCACTGTGTTGAGCATGTGTGGCGGTTGGGTGCACTTAACATCAGTGGAATTACTGTAACAGTGTTACAGTTAAGGAAATTGCGCTGGACACAGCGGACTCAAGTCACAGTCAGCGAACATACCATGGGGTATGCGGTTTGAAGAGTGCCATCCAAGGTTGTGGACGCGGGGCATTTCCACCGATGGCAGAGGTGTCTTTTCTCGTACTTTACAGCCCAGCGAAAACAGACCTCTGCTAGCAGGAAAGATTTATGAAAGAGATGGAGGACATTTGCCCCCCTGCCAGGGGGGTGTCCCATGTCGCTTGTCTGAATTTTAAAAGGTCTCGTGTTGGTGCTTTGACAATGTTTAACGTTGCTGTGACGATTGCTGTCGGAAGTTTAAAGGAAAGGAAAGGAAAGGAACTTTATTTAAGTGTCTAATCTTCTAGCAGTGTACAGCACTAATCGGGGACACTGTAAATTGAAGTTAACAAGTTAACGCAAATGAAATGAAAGGTTGGTTTTTGAGGAGAGGGGAAACCGGAGTACCCGGAGAAAACCTCTTGGCTCAGAGTAGAGAACCAACAAACTCAACCCACATATAACGCCGAGTCTGGGAATCGAACCCGGGCCACATTGGTGGGAGGCGAGTGCTCTCACCACTGTGCCATCCCTGCACCCCAAAGAAAGGATGTTGTTTGTCACGATTTCACTTTAAGTGCTGTCGCTACTTTTTTAGGCCATGTCGCTTGTCGGAATTTATCCTGGAAGAGCCTCAATGGTGGTGCCATGGTGACATGGATACATGATTGAATAGAATGAAAAGCACTTATTGATTCCCTAAGGGATTGAGAGTGCCTTGGTGTAAAACAAATTTTTGCCCGAGAATTTTGTGGCTTAAGGGGTCGAGAAAACATCTAATTTACAAGGATACAAAAGAAAGAAGAATAGTCTTCAATTTATTAATATAGACTTGATTGTTCAAAGTTTGCTAGCAGAGTAACAGACTAACAACCAAGTATTAAAAAAAGAAAGAATTCCCTATAATTTTATGCATAAGTCCTGGGCCAGTTAAATGCCTCTGAAGGCCAATACTGCAGTACTTGCAGCTATCATCATTTTGATAACACGAGTGATCTATGATTAAATTTAATTACCTTTTCAAATTCTTCTGGGGACACTTCACCATCTCCATTCAAGTCAAACATTTGAAATGCAATTTCAAACATTCTTGGAGGAACTTAAT
Source organism: Montipora foliosa (assembly GCF_036669935.1). Taxonomy (NCBI): domain Eukaryota; kingdom Metazoa; phylum Cnidaria; class Anthozoa; order Scleractinia; family Acroporidae; genus Montipora; species Montipora foliosa. The sequence goes on along the minus strand of NC_090869.1, from coordinate 63,821,184 downwards.
CAACAGAAGACTTATTAGCAACAATTTCAAGGATATCAAATTTGAGCATATTATCAAACTTCAAATAGGTAAAACATATCTTTACAAAAATGGCCTTCTTCCTGAAAGTTTCAATGACATATCTTTAATTAACTACCAGATACACTCCTGTGATACTATAAGGAAGACCTCCTTCTATTGCCCTCTTGTAGGACAAAAAATTAATGACTCCAAGAAGATTCTAGTATTCTTGTACGTGTCTAACCTGATCATTTCTTCCTTTATAAATGTATATATTTGTACCTCTCTGTACCGCTTAGGGGAATGCTTTTGAGTCTTTTCTCTTTAACTATAATATTACTACTTTTCTCATTCTTTTCTGTTCTTTGTTCATTGTATACCTACAGTCCCGGACAAAATTGTTGAAACACTTTACAATACCTTGCCCTCCTACAATGTTGTTTTGACAATTGGGCTCAGAAATGGGCGTTAAAACAACACTGTGAGGGGAGAGTGAGCTGCGAAAGCTTCAGATCTGTATAGTCGTGTACTGTTCCAACGAATTTTGTCACAGACTGTATTTGTGAGGAATTTAAACTATTTATAGGACGTGCTGACAGGGTCATAAGTGACACAACTTTGCAGTCGCCTTCATAACCGCTACGATAGCGCTGCATAACTTTTTTATTCGTAACTGAGTTTGATGTACAGTGTTCGAATTTCTTTTGTTATATATGGACAATGATAAAATAAGCGAAATTGTTTAGATTTAGCTAAGAAGAGAGTCATGATCTTAAATATGGTTTTTCTTGCTGCCACTGATAACGTGACAAGGGCACGAGCGTATTTGTTTTATCTCGCATTCAAAGGTTTTCTCTTCTAAAGTAGCTAAAATGCGCTACACTTCTCCTAAAAGCGCTTGGAGATTAATCAATGACGATTTTCCTGGAACGGAAAGCACATATAAAGGTTTAACAGTTAAGAGAAAACCTATCCAGCCATTGTTTAATTCAGGACGCCCATGGAAGTTATGTTATAGAAGGCAAGGGAGGCCCACAAGAGCGAAGAAGGCGGGGTTTCTACAATTGGTGTATCTGTGAGAAAAGTTTGTCGCTTTCTAACTTCCAAAGGATATTACTACCTACAATCAACAAAAATGGTCTTTCGACTTCTTGGATGTGCTAAAAAGATTAAGATTTGCTCTAAAAATGAGATGACAACATACTAAATATATATGGACGAAGGATATTGCCTTTTACCTTGATGTAGTTTCCTTCAGAAGGTCGTATAAAATACTAACTGATGCGGTATTTTACATAAAATGACGATGCATCGCCAACTGTCAAATATTGTTACGGCTTAAAATTAGTTTGCATATATATGTATTACCCGGCCCAATGTTACGTGAGTAGAACTTCGTAAGACCCGGAAAATTTAAAAGAATACTTTTTAATTTGTTAGTACAGTTTTTATTTTATAACTCTTCGACAATTTCTGTGGGTAGGAGACATGGAAATGCAGGAAACACAAGTTATAGTTATCAAAAACACGAATTTCGCACAAGGATAGAAACCTATGACACGTGGTGTAAAAACTTGTTTACTTTAGTTCATTGCGTGAGCAACTTTGTACCAAAATGGTGACACGCAGTTTAAAAACGTAACAGTATTAGACGCTTTCTACTGACTATTTTTTCATAACAGCTCCATTGTAGGCTAATTTGATATCGCTTAACATTTTTTCGAGTCGAATTTCGCTACACAAAACCAACAAGAGAAGAAAACAACGACATTGTGTTAGTGTGCACGAGTCACCACTGTATTAATTAAATTTAGCAGGATACTTTTTCTCAGTGCATTGACAGCGTCACCATGCACATTCGCCTCAAAAATGGCTATTTTCTCTCCTATAGTTTCCAAAACAATCGATTCACCTTCTGTGTTTAATGCCCTTTCTGACTGTTTTATCATCGTGGTTCAATTGTGCATATTTCTCACCAAAAAAGCTTTCTTAAAAATGGTGACTCGTTGGTGACTCGTTGAATTACAGATGCACGCTAATTAACTTTGTGAGAAGATCAAGGCCGAATAAAACGGGAGCATGGGGAAATACACTGTTGTTCCTTTTCGGGAATTTGTGCCGCATGAAATGAATGAAAAGACTTTCCACCAGCGATCGCGCATCTAACAAAGGTGAACTCTTCCTTGCTGGTGCAAAATATTGGAGAATCGGGTGAAAAGTCAACATCCCGTGCGGAATGTGTTTTGAGTCTAGGTAAATGCACTTTGTGAACTGCCAAAAAAAAGTGAAAAATCGTGCCGTGCGTTAATTTAGGGACACCAACGAACGTCATTTGAGAAAATCACTTCATCGCTGTCTGTACTTACAGTATCAACCAAAGCGATCGTGGTCGTACCAGGATTACAAAACGGTTCGAAAACAGACTTTGGAGGAATTATAAAGTGTTTTGCCGCAACCAGCAACCCCCGTTAACAAGATATTACGATATTTTCCTTCACGGAACAAAACTCGAACGGCCTCTGCAAATTCATCCTGGTTAAGGTCGTTCCTAAGCAGAACATGCTCAGCCACAGTCAACCTTCTATGAAATGGCGTTTTTTTAACGAGAAACAACCAACCAAATTCAAAGAAACCTGAACATGATGTATGTTTCATTTATTGTCGAATTTATCACAAATGTGGCGCAACATCACACTCTAGGCCGCTAGAAATCAAGGGTTTCCTTCTCCTAAAATGTAGCATATTTCCCGCCAATTCTTTTCATAACTGAAATTCCTCAAAAATACAGTCCCGGACAAAATTGTTGAAACACTTTACAATACCTTGCCCTCCTACAATGTTGTTTTGACAATTGGGCTCAGAAATGGGTGTTAAAACAACACTGTGAGGGGAGAGTGAGCTGCGAAAGCTTCAGATCTGTATAGTCGTGTACTGTTCCAACGAATTTTGTCACAGACTGTAGCTTAAGCCTTTTTCTCCTAACTAATGATTTTGTCTATAATTATTTCCTAACTGCATGCTTCCTTGCCTCCAAATGTAAAAGTTAAGATACAATAATGTACATCTTTCTTACTTTATGGCAAAAATAATTTTGCAAGTGCTGTACGTAGCTTCACTGTCTCTGTTGCTATCTTTAATACACCATGACTCTTAATTATTTAGGGGATCTGCCAAACAAACGTCTATTATTTCACAGCACTTGTTACAAAATGGGGATTTGTTTCTTTTCTAATTTACAAATACCATATTTACCCGTGTATAAGTCGACCTTTTATGGCCTCAAAAGAAGCTCCAAAAATTGCCCTCGACTTATACATTGGTCAAAGATTTAGAGCCAAGTTCCAGCTAAATAATTTATTCAAAATTAAAATGATAATATTAATTGTCTTGGGCATAACAAACGCAGTGGACAAAAAACTTCAAAATAAAATTTAAGCAATTCCAGTTGAAATGAAAAAGGGTTTGTCCAACTCTAAATGTTGAAGATACTCACAAGCACAAAATATGAAATAGACACTAGAAATGTTTGTTTACCAAACGTGGAAAGCTCAAAAAGGCATTTCTGTTTCTTCAAATAAAACGGCTTAGTAACTTGGCGCAATACCTCAATGTTTGGGCCAAGCATCGTCACTCGTGTTGCCTGAAAATGCTGGTTGGTAATGATTGTTTTTTATTTTTTATACAAACCTGGCTCATTAAAATGCTCTTGCAAACTTTGTATTGTTTGGTTTATGAGTTTTGTTTTGTATGTCATGCGAGAAATTGTAAGTCAAGGACCAATAGTCTAGACCAATTTTGATACATTAAAATTCAGTCCTAAGAAAAAAGCATCATCTTGAGGCTTGGGGAATAAATATAAGGATTTGTATGAGTTTATTCCACAGAGCCTCGAGATGATGCCTTTTGTTTAGGACTGAATTTTAAAATATCAAAAATGGGCTATTAAACCTTGCACATTTCACATTGTTTTTGAAGTTATTTTCAAAGATTGACTCCTGCTTCTGTGATGTTGTGGTTATCCTCTAAAGCCATTTATCCTGAGCTTGAACGATACAGGTTAGTTTGAGGTTTACATGTTCGATTTTCTGAGAACTTTTTCGAAACTCAACAACAAAATGCCCGCATATACAACAACTGCTGAACCACAAAACTACCGGGTATCAAGCGCTTGAGGTCCTGATTATTTTGTGTATCCACAGTTCCCGAAATCGAAGAATACAAGATTAGTATCCAATGAACATTTAGCAAAGAAATTAAGAAATTGCTTTTTTTGCCATCAAAAATTGGGGGTCGACTTATACACGGCATCAACTTATACACGGGTAAATAGGGTAATAATTATAACAATTATTTATTACTCTGACAGCAACAATATCATTTTCAAAATTCCTTTTTGCCAAGGTGATTTTTAATACATACGTGACAAAACTGTAAGCAGGAAAATGTAATCAGAAAAGGAGATAAGACCATATTCTCCCATCTTCAAGAAGACACTGTCCTGGCCCAATTGTTCGGAGACAAGCCCTTGGTACTTGTGCTTCTGAAACATCAATCAACATGTGAATGAATTTCACGTCAAAAATTTGGTAGTTGAGAAGCAACAGAAAAATTAGCTTAAGACAGAAACATGACTCACAATAAAAGCAAATTTAAATACTTCGTGATCTTTTTACAATAATATTTCTTTCCGCTTAGAATTCTGGGTGAAAGCTACATGATAAGTTATAAAGGTTCCAACGTTATCCCCTGAATTGCATACATGTAGGTGAACCAGATTTATTCACATG
>NC_090869.1:63791397-63811397 GCF_036669935.1 Montipora foliosa | reverse complement strand
ATTTGGGGCCACCATGGAAGGCTGCCCAAATAAATTATTGGACAAACCAAAATGTTCCTTTCTGTTTGAAGTTCTGTTGTTCAATTATTACATGTATCTCATACATGTACGTACTCATAGCAAGCTCATATGAACCTCCCTGAATGATGTGAAGCTTGTGCAAATGATGGAGAGGGTCAGGTTTGTGCCCCCAGGGGGGGGGGACTCCCGTATAAAATGGACGGGGGTGCTTGTTGTACCTTTTAGGGATTAAAAAGGCGGTTTTGGTACCTTTTAGGGTGTTCAGCCTCAAAAGGACCACAGAGGGAGCTTAAGCAGAACTTTTTAGAGTACGGAGCCAAAAAAATTATGGCGGGCATGAGACGTTTGATAATTAACGATTTTTTAATGTTGTCTTAAATTAAAACCCATAATTTGGTTCCTCTTAGAGGGATGCCACGCCCACAAGACAGGATCTTGGTACCTCTCAAAGTTTCCGATGTGCACCCCGTCCCTTTCACATGGGAGTCCTCCTCTCCCCCCCCACCCCCCTGGGTTTGAAAATCTGCAACAGCTTCGCTGGGCCAAATGAATGTCTGTCGCCTCGCCCACTCATTTGAAGTCTATTTGCCCACACATTATGTTAAATACTCAACCACACATTCGACTAGGAATTGAAGATTTTTTATGTTATGAGATCAAGCATTAAAAAAAATAGGCACACATTGCATACGTGTGGTAGTGCAGTAACTTGACACAGTGCTTTATTCCAGAACTGTCAACTGAGCTGCATTTTGTTTTCCAGAACGTAATATGTAAAATACTAAACCCACACAGATTGAAGGAAATAAATGGGAATCGAGAAACATTGACTTTGAGGCTGACATGAAGTTCAACTTCTTTTTCACAGCAAGTTTAGTTGTGTACTCTGAGCGTCGGACAGTTCCACGACAAAAGTTCGTTGAATTTTATCCCTGTCCCGCGGGTTAGTATCTGGATGGCCGACATTGTACAATATTGCATTGGCATGAGTCCGCCATTTTATCACTGCTAGATTTACATGTAGCTGACCACGTGGCTCTAGTTTCCAAATGTGAATAAATTAAAGTTTGGACCGAGACTGGCCTGGGGTAAATAATAAAATATTTAAAATATTTAATTATAAATTATCATGGAGAATTTGCATGAGCTGCTTGAGTGGTCAAGTGGACAGGAAAGTGGGCAGCAAATCCAGAGATAGGAAATTCAAGTTCGAGTTCGGGTGAGTAAAAAGAAAACTCTTGAGAAGTGTGAAAAGTCTGTGTGGGGTATTGTGGAGGGAGTGGGTGTAAGGGGTATTAGGAAGAGCCACCTGGAAGGTAAGGGGGAATATATCTGTGAAAGAAGGGTGGGGTAGCATAGAGATAATAGGGAAGATCAGGGAGGGGTAGGAGAGGTAGAATGGAAGAAAGGAATGAAACCCCTTAGAAAATCCAAGCCCCTGTTTTTTAACTACAGCCAAAAAAAAAAATCCCTTTTTTAGACAGTTGATAAAAATAAACCAGTTTGAAGAATTCTGGACTGGTTCAAAAATTCTGTACCAATTGGTTTAAAAATTTTGAACTGGTTCAAAAAAATTAAAACAGAGGTCAAAATTGAACTACAACACACACAACTTCAAAATGGGCAAGTCATTGATAGTGCACGTGAGTTAACTTGATGTGTAAGCAAGTTAACTTAATCTGTGGGTGAATAGACTTTGAATGAGTGGGCAAGTTAACTTCATTGTGAGTTAACCAGTGGGTGACCGGATACCAGCCAAACCGGATTTCCAAAATTTTAAAACTGGAATGTTTGTTGAATGGAATGTGTCACCAATAGGCGTTTGTACATTATGATGGCATTTTTTCGAACATTTTAGTGAGGCCAAAGCATTAAGCCTTATTCGAGCATTTTAGTGACATTTTCCCCCCAAAAATTTTTTCAGAGAAAATAAAAATTTTGCGACAAAACCGACAAGAACAATCCTTAGAAGATTACATTGAAACATCACTTACCGGTATGTTACAACACAACAACAAAGACTAACTTTCCATGATATAAATATCAAATGCCGTATACATTGTTAACCTATCATACTACATTTGTGTTGTACATAATTATACGTCTTTGTGAAGATGAGCCTTCATTTTTCTTAATGTTAAAATTTATAACATTCAAATTTCACTGACAGCCTTATCAGCCTATGTATACTGAGCATTAACTGAGCATTTCAGTAACTTTTTGGGGAGACCAAGCATTTTAGTGGGGAAGAAGGAGCATTAAAATGGAGCATTTTAGTGGCAAAGTAAAAGCATAATGTACAAAAGCCTAGTCACCAACCTATTAACCGATTGAATCGTGAAACGCCCCCAAACTCCCCCTCCCCCCCCCCCCCCCTCCAGGGATGTAGCTAAGAATAATTTCATCCGGTTAAAGGTTGCTTTGAGGCGGTAGGTTCATGCTCTGAGCATCAAAGGGAACTGGTAACAAGATGGTTTCCAGTGTCTTGCAACAAGCGGCATTCTTCAAGATGGAGAATACTGGGGATGAGAAGACACGCACAAGAGTACTTAAAACACTTTTTCCATTCATTCGCAATTTCATTTCCAGCATCAATGATTCTAGTGATCAATCCGTATACTAACAGATATTCAATTTTTTGGTCAACATATCAAATGTAGAATGTAGAGAATGCAATTTGCAATCTTCTCATTCACTTCGATCGACAGCAGCCGGCACTTAGTGACCTCCCTGCCCTCCCTCCCCCCCACTAATTGACAAGTAAAATCGCCAGGCATTAGACAAAGTAATATCTACTACTGGTAAGTCTCACTCCCAGGGGTCAATGGTTCAATGGATTAAATTAAAGGGAACCACCTCTGAACCACACCCCCCCACCCCCCCCCCCCCCTTCCCGGATGAGTAAAATTGTCTGGCGTTACACACAGCAGTTTCTATGACGTCTCACTCCCAGGGGTCAGTGGGTTAAATCATTTGACACCTTTTCACTGCTGCAGAGCTCTCAAGTCTCACACATTTCGATGCAATCTCACGCTCTCACACCGACAAGACCATTTCTCACGCATTGGCACTTTTCTCTAAGGTAACTCTAAGGTAACTCTAAGGTAACTCTTACAGAAGTGCTCATGAATTTTGAATTCATTCCTCCAATGGCAGTGAACTTCGGCGAATCTTCAATCTGTTCGTGTGCGACCAATTTTCTTGTTTCTTCAGGACTTTCACCCATTAACCCTTTGACGTCCAAACTGGCCTAACCCGGCCAGACTTAGTATTTTACTCTGTCTAACGCCAGACGATTTTACTCGTCAATGGGAAACCCCTGGCAGGCTAACCATAATAACATGGGCTCTCTTACCAAGCAGCATGAAAGAAACAAAATGGCAGACTCGACGGCCCATTTCCAGCGATCTGAGAAGTGCAAATGTCAAAAATTTTCTGGGGCAGCATGCCCCATGAGCCCCCTACAATTGTTTGCCGCCTCCAGTACAAGAAACACAGGCCATTTGCGCCTTTGGCGTAATCTCCAGCATAAGCATCTCAAGCCTTGGAAACTTTAAGACTTGAGAGCTCTGCTGCTGTATGTTCAGATACAGATATTATCCTGTGGTAACCCCCTCGACCCTTCCTCCACGTATGGGCAGCAAACACCAAAAAGCACAATAGGTGCAAAAAAAGGTATAACTTCTTCCTTACCCTTCTTTCTCTAAATCCTTTCTTTCCCTTCTTTTTTCTTCCATCAGCCTCAACATCACTCTGTTCTTCATGTTCATCGTTCGTTTTATCAATACTATTCATACCATCATCATCAATCGAGGGGTGTGGACTGTCCGCTTTAGCTTTACTGAGTTTTTGATACAAGCAATAACTTGAGCCGATCAGCCCGACAGATGAACCAATGATAGCAGCCACTAACCGCTTTTGACGGCGATTAAAAGCCTCTCGATCAAAGTCTTGCCCCTCTGTATGGTTTCCTGCATTCACACTTGCAAATCGCGCTGATCGAACGCAAAAGCGAAGCCACCATGACAATATTGACCCATGGTAATCGTTGTAAATTGTCATACTTTCCGTCACGAATCTTCGAAAAACTGCACCTCTAGACATCCCCTTGAACTTAACGGTGAATGAATCAGATCCTTTTTCTTATTGATAACTCTGAGAATTTTAAACACCTGTAGGAAAATGCGCAAAAAACACAAACAGATGAAACAACCATTGAAAAAACATGACAACCAATATGGCTGCGCATAAGAGCGTGGGTCAATAATTAATATGACACTTAATTTAATGTAAGGAATACATACCTCGCTCCAATAAAAGGGATTTGACAAGTGAAAAAGTCTGACTGTTCTTTTTCCCTTTGCAAACTAATTTCAATATTTTTGCTCATCTTAACCGCTTTCGAACGAAATAAATGTCGAAGAATGAGAGACAGCTGGTTTAATACGTGTCCCCACCAGGGAGGGCTGAAGAACGAATGCGTTTTAAAAATTTGATGAATAAGTCTTTTCTTCGGGTGTCTTCCCTATATTTAAGTTGTAACGTTTATAAAATTCAATAAAAACGATTTATTTTGAAAAATAGAGGTTGATTGCCCAGAAACACTTGTGGTGGTCTTTTGGCAGCTTACCACCCCTCCCCTCAAAGCATATCTCAATCATGGCCGCTTGGAGCTTTCGATCAGTTTGTCAAGCTCTTGTCAACTTTTCTTGTCACAAGGTAATCCCTTTTCATGTTTTTAAACATGTACAAATATGTTTCAGATGTCTTATTTCAAGTTATTTCCTTGAGAAAAGGAAATCAGAGATATAAGGATACTTTGAATGCAAATTTTAATATGTTGACAGTTTCAACGGACTTAGCGATCGATGGTGCATGTTTCAATGAAATCTCAAAGTGTAGCCACATCTTCCTGTTTAAAAATTTGTTTTTATTCCTAGGGCGTCCACCAAGAGCGCAGAATCTTAAAAAAACTATCAGAGCGTTGGATTTCTGTCTCCACCAGACACAGAAGTGGTAAGACTTTACGCCTTATTGTTGATGACCATGATATCGTTGGTCATGATCAATCTCGGATCAGAAGCTGTGTATAGAATTTGGAAGCTTACGTTGGTAACTCTTCTTACTAAGATTAAGCTTCACTTCTTAGCTTGTCTTTTAGCCTTGTATTTGTCAATCCTTGACTGGCATAACACTATTGAAAATTTACTCGAGGTTAAAATTACCTCTAGCGGTGCATTATTGTGGTAAGATTGCTTTAGTAATTTTCTTTAGTTGAAAATTCTATAATAATAAATTCGAAAAGCATATTTTCGTTAAATGTGAATAGATTAGCTCAACTTTTTGCTTACAGTATACCAGTTAGCACTTGTTTGGGTGAGCTTCAATATTGATTTTTAAAATAATTTTTCTTTCAGCCAGAAAATTGGAAACATTAGAACTTGATATCTCAGCTTAAGCCCTGGGCAAACCGTTTCAACATTTGCTTCAATGTCTGTTTGATTTTGTTGAACGATATTGACTGCTGGGGTGGGCAAATGGTTTCAAGATATCGTCATCAAATCTTCACAAGAGTCCTGGCATACATTCCAACCCCATCTGATGGAAAATAGGGAGTATCTTTTAGCACCAAAGACACTCACACGAGCGCCTAAGGCACAAGCCTGTAGAGGGTTCTGGGGTTCCCCCCCGCCACCCCCAATAAGAAATTTTGCAAATGTAGTTTCTCTCAAGTGGCATTTTGTGCATTTTTCACATCATTGTTGTGGTATTCTATAAGTTCTTTATTCTTATCACAGATATCTTGTCCGAGGTTCTAGGAGGTACTACTATGGAATAAGACTGCTGACCTTATGAGTCTGCACAACACAGGGTGTTCAATGGAGACACTGGGCTAGAGATTATAGGATAAGAAAGTGTAATATGTAATGTTTCACATTCAGATCGCAAGAAAATACTTAAGATAAGCAGTATTTTCCTTGTTTTCAGAATTTTTATGATAAATCGGGAGAATCTGATTAAAAATTGGGAGTGCGGGAGGCAACACATCAAACAGGGAGGGTTGGAATGTCTGGCCTGGTATTCAGTCCCAGGCTATAGCCACGGTTATTACTATGGCTATGGACATGAACATGGACACATCATTGAGAGACTGATTATTGGACATGTGCATGCTGGTTGTTGAAGCAAAGTTTAAATGCTTTTAAACTCATTCAACATCAATTCAACCTCGATTCAACGTAATGGAAGGGAGTGTGTGTGGGGCAGGGGAAGAGCAAACAGTTTCAATATCACTGTTATCGAACAGATGTTGAAGCAAATGTTAACGCAGTTTGCCCGGGCCTTTACAATAATGGCATGAATATCTCCCTTACTGCATTGATGGCATTAAACTGCTACTATGACCAAAAATCAATTCTACGTTTTCTTTGTATTTCAAAACTATGCTAACTGAACACTAACTGGCCAAAGTTTTAAGCCTTCATTTCAGAAAGACACCTGTTCATTTTGACCGGAATTTTTCTATTTAATGGTCCACCCATTAATAACTTTAAAAATCTTGAGAGAGCTGGATCGAGGATAAGATGAGGTCAAAGACTCACAGTTAGTTTAAAAATGCAATGTGTGTGCACACGCCTAAATTAATATTTAGAACAGACTGAAGTCTTGCCAAAATTTAAGATTCCAGTTATAGATACTGTTATTTTTTCTTCTTGATAACTCTCTGCAGAAGGCAAAATAATAATAAATGATTAGAAGCGCAAGCAGGCAGAATATAACCCTGCTTTCATAAATATATTTTAGGCAAAGTGAAAACCAAGCCAATGCAGTGGTTTTGCCTGGAATATTTGGGGGACTCCAAGGAGGTTTGCAAGGACATTGCCATATGCTTTGGCTTGAGTTGTGTTTTCACTTACGTGCTTCTTTTCCCTCCCTGGCATATTTTGGTTTTAGTATACAATCTACACAAATGTTTTTTTCTCAGTGATGCGTTGACAGGTGCTTGGGAGGTGAACTGTGGCTCAGTTGCCACTGTGACCTCCTTGCTTCTGAGGAGAGTGCTGCCTCCTCTCTTGCTACCTTTTCGGCACCAATAAATCAGCATAGTGTTTTAAAGGGAATTTGAAGGTAAATAGTCAACACTGTACATGTACCAGTAATGCTCTGCAGTTTTTCAAAGTCTACAGGTCACTAAATTCTCTGCTTTGCCATGTACAGGTGGGCATCTATTTTAAGGTTTTGACCAACGACATGTGCCCATCAAAACATTACTTTGCCTTTCATCATTATTTTGTCACCGTTTTCAAATCTTTTAAGTGCATGTTACAGGTGCCGAAAAGTGTGGTTTTCCTGTTATTTCCGTGTCTCTGCCATCCTTACAGGAAATATGTGAATTCACTCAGCAACCACTCAGTCACGCAGTGAACGACTTCCTTGCCCAAAAAAAAAAACTTTAAAAGGCATCATGTCCTTATAAGGGAATCTAAAGGACTTGAATCTGGTTTCAATACTGATTGTGCTATGTACTTTATTTTGACTGGTCTCTCAATAATAATGCTAGGTTGTGCGCAGGTGTCCAACTACATATCTTGAGTCATTGACATGTCACCTTTCTGTTATTTGTAAGATTTAAGATAACAATGTGCTCATCTAACTACTCCTCCACTTTACATCCTTAATTAATTTTTGTCTTCTTTTGAATTTTAGACCTTTCAGAGTATGTGACAGTTGCTTTCAAGTGTGGTTTTCCTGTTGTTACCATACCTCTACCATCGAGACGAGAAAAATGTGAATTCACTCTACAGCCACTGAGTCATACGGTGAAAGATTTCCTTCAAGATCTACAGACAGAAGATAAAGGCATTGAAAGAGCCAGTGTTTACACCGAAGATGGTTCCAGAATCTCGGGAAGCACTGGCATAGATGTTTTACTGCAATCCAATTTTAAGTTGGTGTTAAACGATGACTCATATTTTGTGTCAGTTCCAGATGAGAGTAAGTTATTTTGAAAATTTTAATTTATTGTTACTATCATCAAAGTATCACTTAACTTTAAAACTCTGTTTTCCAATCATTTGCTTGTTCAAATTTTGCTGAACTTGGAAGTTTGTTTATTTCAAGGCTTGAAAATTAGTATATGTTTTTACACTGTAGTAAGAAACTATTGGCTCCTCTGTAATTTATTAACATTTAAACACCTTCTTAGCTTCCTTGCCATTCAACAACAACATATGATTGTCTATTCAAAGAATCTCTCAAAACTTTGCTGCCATTAATTTGCTTATAGGTAAACCTCCCATGGATGACATGAGATCAGTTGCACACATCAAAACTATGGTTCATCAGCTGTATAGTGCAATGAATATTAAACAGCATCAGGTACAGAAAGCAAAAACAAAGAAACTATTATTGTGAACTTAATTAATGCTTTAATCCAGCGGTGACGCATGGGATATAGTTGCACAGTAACTGAGATTGAAGTGCAAGACTTTCTCAATTTGCATTTAATTCTTCATAACTCACATGCTTCATGTTTTCCTGTGCATTTTCTTCAAAACAAGCGAAAGGTCAAGTTTACTTTCATACCTTTCACCTGAGGCTAGTTTAACCGCCAAGCTGTGACAAGTCTCCTTTAGCTAATTGGAAGGTCGTAGTTTGGGGTCCTTCAAAGGAGCACTTGTGTTTTTTGCTATTAACCCTGAGTCACCATTGTGGAAAATCCATTCACCCAGTCTATTTTGTAAACCATTTACCAGTATTGGTGAAAATTTAAAATTTAAAATTCTTTGGCACAAATCCAAGAGAAGGTTGGGAATTGATTTTGGAATGGATACAGGCCACAAGCAATGATAAGGGGGTGCTCATAAAGTACTTAAGAAGGAGAGCATTGGAACCGGAGAAGGTGGGAGTCTGAGATGGGGGCAAACTTTGGGAGACAGAATTCTTATTAGCAGCTAGGAGGAAAGGTAGTCACAATATTAGGAGGACAGAAGAGCGAAGAGTGGAAAGAGAAAGACAGATCCATTCACAAAGTGTTCGCTTAACCCTCTCAACCTAACCATCCCTTGTATCTAGGAATGTAGCAAAATAACATTATTGTCACAAATGACGCCCATAATTCTGCTCTTCAAGTAAATATACACAGTTACGAAAGTTCCCAACTTTTATGTACTGCTGTCATTGTAAGTACATAGTTGACGCTTATACTTCAAGGTCTTTTTTAGTTCATTATTTGCAGTTCTGAAGGTAAATGAAGTGGAAGAGTGAAAAATAGCAAAGTGAGAATTCAAAGAAAAAGAGTATATGAACTACTGGAAGGAAGAAAGGAGTGCTAACGTTTATCCCATTCCCTTCTAAACGTGATGTTCATAAATTCTACTCTAGCACCAGACGATTATACTAGTCAAGGGGGCAGGTTTCAAAGGGTTAAACTGAACTTCCACTATGTACTTCATCGACGATGAATAAATTTCAGAAGCACTTACCAGTATAATTATTGTTTTCAAGTTACCCAGGCACTGTCATCTTGAATAGATCATTTGATAATGCAGTTCTAGAGTTTTGATTGGCTTAGGGTGCCATTATATCATGGTTTACAAGTAAATTATCAGTAAATGTATGCATCAGTTTTTTTGAAATAAAGTAGGGAAGATTTATCCATAAGTTGTGGGTGTTTTTAATAAAACAATAATTGTTATGCCACTCATGCTTGTTGGATACGAGATGATTATAGCCAACTCAGTGCTACACACCTCATTGGCTATCTATCATCTTGTATCCAACAGATGCTCTTGGAATATGACTGTTAATTGTGACCTGTTACAGTTGCCTTAATGTTAAATATTATACAAAAGGTCTTTGTGTCAAAACAATAGGGCAAACATTTATTTATTTATTTATTTATTTATTTATTTATTTGTAACATGTCACAATTCTTCAAGGTTTGGGCACCCAGGACATTTCAAAGTGAAAATAAGGAAACACTGTGGTGAGTTAATCTTATGAGTTTCTCTTGTTGTAACTTTTGTTTTGGTTTTCAAGCTAGAGAAAGAACGCTGTTTAATGAAAGAGCTGGAAAAGTTGCAGTTGGAACTCAAACCCTTAGAAGACCTCAAAGCAGACATTGAAAGCAAATCAGCGAAGAGAACCACAGCTGTTGTGTGGGGAGGACTGGCCTTCATGTCACTGCAATTTGGTCTACTAGCACGTCTGACATGGTGGGAGTATTCATGGGATATTATGGAACCTGTAACTTACTTTGTGGGATATGGTACAGCCATGGTTGCATATACTTACTTCGTTCTTACACGGCAGGTGAGTAGTGATTGAAGGAAGCCACCATCAATGTGGCCCGGTGTCACAGAGGATTTGGACCCCCCCCCCCCCCCCGTCCAGATCCGCTAACGGAAATGGACCCCTTTTGCGGATTTGTACCCCCCTGAAAATAAGCGATTAAGATAATAAAATTCCTCTGCAAATTGTTTTTAGTTGTAAGAAACGTTTACGTAATTTGCTTTATCTTCCTTATTGAAAATTAATACGAGAATTCTTGATTGGAAAAGTTTGGTCACAAAAAAGGGAAAATTCTTCTGAAGCATTGTAGTCAAGTAAACTTCTAGCAATGCGTTTTCCGTCCGAGTGATGTAATTGTTATTTCAAAAAGTAGCACCTCTTTTGTGAAAGCGCCGCCCATTCAAACTATCAAATGGAAGAAAAAGAACTGTGAAAAATGCAACGCTTTAGGAAAGGCCATAGCGTGTGCTTCAAACAACCTTAGGTGAAGCTTATGTCTGACTTTGCTTTTCTCCTTATTAAAAAACTCGATAATTCAGTGAGTTCCTAGTGCGTGAGTTAAGCTTCTGTCAGACCGGAGTTAAGTTCGCATCTACTTTACAAAATGCCGCCGCGAATGCCTTAAACAATCTTTACTGAAAAATTAACTGATGTGGGCTTTTTCTCAGAGATTTTTGCTTTATGGTATCGGTCAGTTTTCCTAATCCAGAATATAACTCTACCTCGATAAACAGTTCAATAAGCTGTAATGGGGGGTCCAAATTCGCTAGGACACCGGGTTCGATTCCCAGACTCGACGTCATATGTGGGTTGAGTTTGTTGCTTCTCCAAACCAACATTTTACTTGATTTGCGTTAATTGTTAATTTCAGTTTACAATGTCCCCAATAGACCATATTCGTATTCTCAGTATTGGACTGGAACTAGCTTGCAATGGAGGCTAATGCGGGGGAATATATTAAAAAGTATTTGCATTTGAAAAGATTCCCCCGCATTAGCCTCCATTGCAAGCTAGTTCCAGTCCAATACCGAGAATCATGCGAATATGGTCTATTAGTGCTCCAGCGCTAAAACGACTAGACACTTAAATAAAGTACCTTTCCTTTCCAGAGTTTGAACTCACGACTACCAGCATGAAAGTCACGTGCACTCTCAACTGATCCAATCCCCCAAAAATGGTGCAAATCGGGATAAAACAAGGCCCCAAATAAGGTTGCCACATAATTTCCACTCTAACTGTGGCTGTGGCTATGATTTTACAAATTGGCTAAAACCAATCCAACCTAACCCAATTCATTTCTTCGTTCCTTCCTTTCTTCCTTCATTCACTCATTCATATCAAGACATGCATTAACTGAAGAAAAATTGGTCTTATTTTGCAGGAATTTATGTACAATGACGCTCGCGACCGGCAGTTTCTAATGTTTTTCCACAAACTTTCCGGAAGGAAGACGTTAGATGTGAAAAGATACAACGAGATCAGGGATTCCGTCGCTAAAATTGAAGGCGATTTGAAAGTTCTTCGTAGTCCGCTGTTTCTGCATCTTCCAAAATCTGCCAAAAGTGATAACAAAGAAGATGAGCAATGAACAGTCAAATTTGCGAAGCTCTCGTGGAGCAATCGACAAACTCTTAGGTGAAAATTTTAATCGAAACTCTCATTGGAGTCTAAGTAGTC
The DNA here is from genome assembly GCF_036669935.1 of Montipora foliosa. Lineage (NCBI taxonomy): Eukaryota > Metazoa > Cnidaria > Anthozoa > Scleractinia > Acroporidae > Montipora > Montipora foliosa. The sequence goes on along the minus strand of NC_090869.1, from coordinate 63,799,406 downwards.
TATCAGCTTACTTCGACTATACGTCGGCCTTTTTTAATTGTATTGTTTCATTAGTTGTTATGGGATGCCCAAGGGCAAATACATATTAATTTGCCTCTTGAGCATCCCATAATATCTAGAATTCAAAATGGCTGCCGAAACGTCGAAGTAGTCTCTATCGATTTTCCCACAAAGGGAGGAGACAAAGTCGCTGAAAAGTTGGGATTCCTGTGATGCGTGGCACAGTAAAGAAAAGGGAAAGCAAGGAAGAATTGCTATTAGGAAGTTTAAGCACCCCTACCGTTAAGCAAAACGTCACTTCAAAATAGATTTTTTTCGCTACGGTAAGTCTTTCGCTACGAGGAAGATGGAGTCCTTTTGGCTGTCGAAACCAAGACCTTTCGTAATTTAGTGCTTGGCACATTTGACTAAAGAAAAGAAATGTTCCAAACTTGTATTTCCTGGATATTTTGAGATGGCGTTCTGTGTACCGGTACTCCTCCCTATTTTCTCTCGAACACTGTTAAAACCATATTTGACGTTTGATTGAAACTATCCCTTTCTTTCTTGGTAGTCTTAGTTAAACAAAAGTTGTACTGAAAAGTGAAGCGAAACGAGAAAAAGTGGTCCAAAGGGGATCAAAGGTTTTAATTTAATTTAATTTTTTTAATGTTAAAAGATCGGCTTTCCAGAACAAGCGGTAGACCGTTTCACAAATGGCTTTTCGGGCCCGAAAAATTTTCGGAACTTTTGATAAACGGGCCCTGTTCCGAGTTCATGTCAGCCTCCTCTTCGAAGCGAGTCTAATTGCGACGTTTTTGTGGTGGTAATTAGTTCCACTTTACATATGAATGAAAACTAATTTTCGTAAGAAAAACTTAGCACTTTGACTCGCTTTGAAGAGGAGGCAGACATGATCTCGGAAATGGCCTATTGAGTTGGTCGAATTGTTATTTTTTTAAGGTAACTTCTTATTGGTGTTATTATGTATAAAATGTTTTATTTTTATTATTCTATTCAAAACTTTCAACTATATTTCGGCCAAGCAATTCGGTAGTTGATTTGTGGTTGGTTGCGCCGGATTATGTGATTACTGGTTAGATGTTGGAAAATCTTTACATCTATCTCTAGGCCGTTTCGTCGATTTGAACGAGAACGCCAAAAACGAAGAAAAAAACGCAAGCGAAATAAGGAAAAACAATGGCTCTCCAATTTCACAATTAAGTCATATTTCGTTGTTGTCGACTTGTCAAACTTAAGGTTTAATTTGTTGAGAACCATAGCATTCGACTTCACTGAATTTCTCATTTTCCAGACCTAGTGTCAAAATTGTTTGCCTGGCAAGTTGCATTCCTAGAGAGCTAGCACCCATTTCCCAATCGGAGGAATTTGCAATTATTGCCAAATTATTCCTGCGAATACGCGGTTTTATTTTTTTTCTGGTGATGTTCCGGCTCGTTCTCGTCTTCGTCGTTGTGGCTTAGGGTCGCCTGCATTAGAATGGAAAAATGGCACTGACCGTGAACGAAAGGAAAATGTCCTCACTGGGCTATTTCCGAGTTGCTGTTTGTGTCGGTTTCGAAGTGAGTCTTGGTGCTCAACTATTGTAAGGGAAGTAAGTTTGATTTGCAAAAGAATATGCAATTCATTTCCATTTGAATGCTCAACTGTTGTAAGGTAATTGAGTTTGATTTGCATAAGAATACGCAATTCATCATTTCCAGTTGAAATGTTGTGCACCAGGACTCTCTTTGAAACTGAGGCATGCAGCAACTCGGAAATGGGTGAACAATTACAAAAATGGGTGAACAATTACAAGAACAATTGGGTGAACAATTACAAGAGTGATAAGGAGCTACGTTTGTGTAAAATGCTTTGAGTCACGTGCAATTAATGAATTGTAGTTCGTACAGAAATTTGGGAGAAACAACAAAGAGAACTGAAGAGGAACTTGTTTTTCTTTTAATGAGCAGCTGTAGTTGAGAGTGTTGGAGAAAAACAGGTGTTTCCAAAAGAGTCAAAAACACGAATAAGTAAGAAGGGAGGATGTTGATCAATAGGCCATTTTCGAAATATCAAATATCCAGCTTGATAGTAAAGGACAAAAACAATAGAAACACGTTGGAATGAATGTGAAAAATATTTGCATATCATCCATTTTTCTTTTATTTGTCTTTGTCCTGTAAACCTCTCTTTCAAGCTGAATTTTGATCTATCGAAGAATGCCTATTCGTACAATCCATTTCTTGAAGGCTGGTATGGCAAATATTGCCATTTATTAAAAACTGGATCATTGGATAATGCAAGTTGAGAGTTTTGATTGATGATGATCGACAAACACGGCAAGCATACGCGTGATATTTTGGGCCTTTTTATTTTTATTGTAGTCTAGTTTTCTATATGTTGGGGGCGTTTTTAATAAAACAATTATTCCACTCGCACTTGTTGGATATGAGATGATTATATCGTTGGCTATCTATCATCTCATATCCAACAAGCGCGAGTGGAATAATTGTTAAATATAAATCTTACTCCTATCGGATAACAGCAACGAGGGAACATTTGTTTCGGAAAACGGACAAGACATGTTCTAAGTAAGTTCAGATACGTCGATCTCACAGCTGAGGGAAGCGGGAAACATTCAAGTCATTCAACAATGAAGTGTTCTGTGTTTTTGCAAATACCCATATTGTCATCGGGGCTGTCTAGTCTGAGTGAGTGAGTGAGCGAGCGAGTGGAAGATTTGTAGGGCTGCAGCGCGTGCATGAATTACAAAACTAATGTACGGTTCTCTTGAAGTTTGTTTGCGGCTTACTTCTCGCCTTTCTCCTTTCTTAATTATCAAGTTATTATCAAATTAACAGACATATTTAAATTCTTAAATGTCTTAAATAAAAAATCACTCTTTTCCCGTCCATGGATATCGCCATGCAAGCTCACATTCCAAAGACATTCTGTAGGTCAAATAAACAAGAAAAAAATTCACCAGTCAACCATAACATTTTTACTTTCAAACTGACCAGGTCAACTTTTCTCCCTGCATTGAAAAACCTTCAACAGTAATTTTCTCGCTACGGAAAGAAAAACAGTAGAAAACTATTTTCGTCTTTATCATTTCGATCGATCAGCAAAATTCCACAGACATTCTGCAGGTCAAATAAAAAAGAAAAAAAATTACCAGTCGACCAAAATATTTTTACTCTCAACCATCACCAGGTCAACTTCTCTGCCTGCGTTGAAAAGCATTCAAGAGCAATTTTCTCGCAACAGAAAGACAAACAGTGGAAAACTATTTTTAACTTTATCATTGCTATCGATCAGCAAAAAGGTAGATTTCATCAGCTCGTTTGTGTTGAAATTCGAACGGCGCTTTGCGCATAATAGAAATACGAGCTCTTCTGAATAAACGAAAGTTTTTCACATGTGTCTAAACCTTTTAGTCATCGAGTGGAAGTGTACGTTTCTTAACACTGCTTTAATTTTGCTTTTATCGATGGGATCTGACTGGTAAACATGTAGATAAAAAAGTCTGTGTCTGGTGATTTCACTGATCTGATAACCTCTTTCTTCTCTTGTACCTTATTTACACAATTTTTCGCTCCACTTTTGTTTTAAAAAATTATATCTTTATGAAAAATAGAGAAGCGGAAGCCGCCTGTGTGTTATAGGTGAGATGAAAAACAAAGCTGAGAAGCCCTTAAATCCTCATGTCATTTAACAGCCTAAAATCAACCGGAAAATAACTGGGTGAAACCGAGGCTTTCGGTGACTGAATCTGCAAAACAAATGTCCTCAAAATTGGAGAAAGTTCTCACGTAGCCTAAATAATATCAGCAGTGAAATAACACTATCTGGATCACGGCGGGCATAAATAATGAGACAATTGATCAATTACCACGCCAGAAATAAACAAAGAGAATTTGTTACTTAATCGATACGAAAAAATGATACGATATTTTGCGTTAAATTTGCCATTTCCTTGTTCAGCTAAAAATACACAAATGCACTCAAACGTTATTCCCTTGTAAACATCTAGCCGAGTTGACACTGCTAGCCAAATACAGCACCGATATCAAACACAACAAGACCAGGGGGTACCACGTGCACTACTCACATGTGCGCAACGCGTACCTATTTTTGTGTATTTGTCTCTTTACGGTGCTCTACCACAAAAATATTGATGACGCCGTAAAGAAACAGGTTTGACAAGTCGAAACTGGACGGAGTCATCCATTTCTTTGGATGAGCGGCAAATTTAATGAAAGTCCAGTCGAGGCGACTGGCAGCGGAGTTTTCGTCCTCTTCTCGACTTATCTAGGGAGATCAAAGGAGACTCTTCTCGCAGGAAAGGGGTAAAAAGATGTATCAGGGTGAGACTAATTTGTGGAACAGCAGACCTTAGAACCGCGGAACCTAGAGAAATGATTGTTTTTATTGAAATCCCTTGATAAAAACGATGGGAACGACATTAACATTTGTTTAATCTCGACTGTATCCGTCGATTATCGCGTCCCAGGTGCCATTCTAGCTGGGATCTGCCTCTTTGCACCACCTGTTTGCCAATTTTATCTGGTGGATTGCGTAGCAAGTCACAATAACAAATCTAGCAACTCATTTTACGACCTCAAAAGACGATCTCGCCTTAAAGCTCTCATTTTTTTCTTTTTTCCTGGACATGCAGGTCACGTGATGCTATTTCGCTGCCTGTTCATTGTCATCGTTTCTTTTATTGCATTCGTTTAGCGCATGGTTCAGTACTTTTACGCGGTTCCTTTTATAGTCTCGTATATTTCTAGGTTTCCTAATCTTTTTTGTGTTATTACTTGGGTCTGTTTAAGGTTTTATTGTCGAATTTACTGGTGAGATTGACTTCGGACGGTCATCGGCTCATTTGCCTCTTATGTTTGTATTCTGATTTCCTTTCGTTTTACGGCGTCTATTTGACTTCAGGAAAATTGCCAGTTATAACTTCGACTGGTTTTATCAATCGCTTGTGGTTACAGGGAGAATTTGGTGCGTGGTGGTTTTCCTGATCTTCCCTGAATTTGGTGGTTTTACCGTTTCCCTGATCTTGGCCATGGCCTTTGCACAGAATACACTTGAATCCTGAGCGTATACGTATATCCTACATTTATTTATCGCCGAGAAGAATCAACTTTTCCACAGAGGGTAAAACATGTAGCCGAACCAACGATACGTTCCTTCTTCCATTGATGTGAATACGGCAAGTCTTTCGTCGGAATGCCTTCGTAACGACAACAACGAAACATCACCGGAAGCAGGGAGCAGATTGTATTTAACGTTTCGCTCAATACAAAGGACTACATATCGACACAAACCCTTCAAAGGAAACAACTTCACTCACTGATGGGTTACCTAAAAATTCACAATAAATAATAAATAAAACAGCTTTAAAAAAAATAATATTGCATAATTCAGTGAAAATTATGCACAATAAAAGAAAAAAATAAAAAGATTGAGTAATAAAAAATAAATTGCAAGAATGTTTTAATATCCTTCCGGTATATTGTCACTCTTATTGTGACTTGTCGGGCAATCCATCAAATAAATAGGTTAACTTGAACTTCAGAAGCAATTTGCTCACACATTAGAGATTCAAAAATGTCCTGAGTAGGAATTTTGAGAGTTTCCATGGCACCAATAGAAAACCTTCAAACTATGTTTTAACTGCGGTAAGTTTTTCTTGGTGGAAATATTTGGCAAAAGTATTGTGTTGTTGCTGTTGCAAAAAGTTCAATCAAAAATTCACAAAATGAAAAAAGGTGCCGCATAGAACAATGAACAGACAACACAGGTACAAACCGGCGGATGATGCAAATACGCAGATCACAACTAGAATGGCACCTGGGACGCGGTAATCGGTGGGCACAGTCGATATTTAACAAATATTAATGTAAATGTCATCGTTTTTATCATGTCATTTCAATACAGTCATTCCTCAAGGTTGCGCATGTTCGACAAGTTCTGCAGTTCCTAGAATTAGTCTCACCCGATGTATTAAGGGATTTGAGAATGTGGGGAATAGTGGATGAGGAAAATGACGCATTGCATCCAAAATATTGTTCAGTTGCTCAACAGCTGTACACTGTTCATGAGTTTCTGTACTGATTTAGTCCGTATGTGGTGTTGCGGCGAAGTCCAATTTTACGAGATATTAGGGCCGTTTATACGAGAGAAAATAAGCCGCGGCTAACTCTGGCCGCGGCTTACGTAAGCCGCGAACACCCCGTATAAATGGTACAAAATCTACGTTCACGGGTTTATACGAGTTTATACTCGTATATATAGTTCCTTTCGCGGCTTACGTAAGCTGTGGCCAGAGTTAGCCGCGGCTTATTTTCTCTTGTATAAACGGCCCTATTATAGCCTGGTTACTCTATGGTAGGATTGGAATTCGTTCTTCTTGTCAGATGACTCCATCATCAGTACAACTTAAATAGGGCAACGTAATACACCTCAGAATTGAAAAACGGTACATGAATATTGAACCAGCTGTCTTTTGTTGTATTCGATCTAAAGCTGCTATAATCAATGGCTAGCATTTTTTTTTTATAGACGCAACTCGTTGTCACAAAACCTAATTTCCTCACAGCTGCGCGACATATCAAGCTTATTCAATATTGTTTCTGAATGGTATAAATAATCCTTAGAGCATATCATTCAAGTTGACTTAAGACGGACTGCTGCTATTAGCGTCTCTCTTTAAGTCTACGAAAACCGGAATACCACAGGTAACAGTAGTTATCTTCTAAGGTAAGAAAATGTTTGACCAAAGTAGAACTTTTTTAACAACATATTAAGAAGGTTAAAAACGTTAAAAATAGCGCACCGTTTCGAACAAACTACTTGTTGTAGAATATCTAAGACATCTAGAAAATACATACAACTTATCTTGGGAAAGATACAACTTGTGAAGACAAACATACTACTTATTGAGAAAAATATACTGCGTACTATATAAATACTAGACCCTCCGCGAGGATACAGGTTGCCTGTGGTACGTGCACCTTTCCAGACAATTTTTTTCAAGTTGGGGGGTCATTAAGAAGTCATACCAGCAGAGGCCCTTTGGCTCACAGGTCCTCACACGTTCGTACGACGAAACAGATCTGTCCTTGCGTAATATGTAGCTCTAACAGTGCACGATATTGTTTTGGTATTGTCTATCATTGTAGTGCCATGGTAGAAGTCTTGGGTAAATAGTCTGAGAAGACATGTGGTTACTAGCAAAGTACTGAACCCAGAAAGATTGAAGAAAATAAATGGGAAGTGAGAAACATTGGCTTCTGGGCTGACATGTTGATAAACTTCTTTTCACCACAAGTTTAAGCGTGGTCTCTGAGCATCTGACAGATTTGTAATACCGAAGTTTACTGAAGTTAAGCCCTCTCCAGGGGAGTTAGTGTTTGGATGGGAGACCAAAGCAATATACCCCTCGTAAAACAGAAGCGTCAGACCGAAAATACTATTAACGCTAACAAATGCGAACTCATCAAGGGACAGATTTTGTTAGCTTCCTTTATGCAAAAACAAATATTGATGCAAAAATAAATAAATATTGATACACAGTTTTTAGAAAGAGCAGAAGGAAGTTTCCAGGACGGTCGCTCGAGAATAACATATCAGTACGACATGAAAACAACATTAATATTGAACCGTGAATATAGAATATAAACAGTTACGATCAGCGACAAACATTTTGGGAGATTTTTGCTACGTTCAATTTGGTTATTGTACGTTTTGGCTGCACAAATAAATCGCAAAATCGAAAGTGACATCGCCGGAATTCAGCGGGCGCCGTGATTAAGTTTCTGCGGCATGTTTACTTGCCAAACAGTGAAGCATCTGTGTCAAATGATGGCAAGATACAGGGTTTTTGTAAGTTTCTTTTTCTGTTAAGTGTTATAAAGTTTGACAATGAAATGAGCGAAGTCAAAACAAAGATCACAATCGCCCAACTCTTGTTTATGCAAAGTCAAAATTTACTTTCCAAGACGCGTTCGACGTTA
>NC_090869.1:63761397-63778897 GCF_036669935.1 Montipora foliosa | reverse complement strand
TCTTGTTTAGCAGTGGAATTCTTGTAATTCTTGTTTAGAAAAAAATAATAATAATAGCAAGAGCTAGAGGAAAGAGCTTCGTCGAAATCCGGTGTCCTGAGTGGGCTGCACGCTTGTCAGGTATTCCCTGGGTGAACTTAGATATCTTTGCAGTCTGATGGTGACACTGTTTTGTGTAGTTCTCGCTCGGATCATGTTCAGTATACCTTGTTTTATGGTTTACCAGTTTCAGTGATTTTCTCTAAACAATGGGAAGAGGTGGAACTCAGACGACAAGAGCGTTGTACACTATTTTCATTCCTATGATTCCTTGTTTGTTTAAGGATGCTCAAAATAGGGACTCAGTAATGATACGCCTTCGAAGGCTCGAAGATGCCCAAACGGTTACAGTGGACCCGTGCTTCGAAGAATTCAGACATTTGATCAAGTCACCATTGTTCACGAAGGATCGTGCATTGGATCATCTATTGAATCTCAAAATGGAAGCTGAAGAGGCTAATCATCCAAAGAGTGGCTTTTTTGAGGCAGTCTTTCGGGCCTTGAGAGAAAAGACCGGCGCGACGGATGTCCAATTTAGGAAGTACTTGGAAGTGTTGCTCGGTGATAAGGATCACGAGAAAGTGTTGGAGTCCATAGCTAAAGTGGATAAGGCGATGCGAATCTCTTCTCCACCAGCCTCTCAGTTATTATAGGGGCGCTGGGCGTGTAAACCGCTCTTCGGTTCAGTGCTATTATTGTTACCAGTTTGGCCATTATCAAGATTCCTGCCCGCTCCGTCTGCCACAGAGGGCTGCTTCTGGTCCTCCACCTAAGAGAGGCAGATTCTCCGAGCAACTTAAGAAGTAGTTTGCCTTGTTTAGGCCTGTTCAATAATTCAGAGCGTGTTGCAATAAAGAATAATTTATTATTCTACTTAGATCGTTGTGTGTACTTGTGTGGGTTTCCCTGTTGTCCTGGGGGGGGGGGGGGGGAGTAACCCCCGTCGGCATACTGCCTTTCTCAGTAGTCAATCAATCAATCAATCAATCAATCAACTTTATTCAAACACGGTAAATGGCTCAGCAAGCTGGTTTTCAGACATGCCGTGTAAGAATTACAAAGTATAAATGCTAACAAATTACAAGAATTTCAAGATATAAATGTTAAAACGACTAATGAACTAGGTATAACTTAGCGCTAAATATCATATAATGGCAAAGAAATTTAAACAATAGTGATAGTTAGTAACAAGCATAATTTACTATATAATAATACGAACAAGCCATGTAAAAATGTGCCCTAGCGAGGTAAAATGTGTCCTATGATATCGCACATTTAAAGCTTGCAAGATCCCTTATCTCACGTATTTGATTTGACAGTTGGTTCCAAGCGTTTGCACCTCGATAAGAGAAAGAACGTTTTAGAAGATTCGTTTTAGGTAGCGGTAATTGGAAGTCATAGTTCGAACCCCTCAAATTATAATTGTGAACTTCTGAGGTTCTATGAAAATACTCCTGGAGATACGTTGGACAATTGTTATTGAATACTTTAAACATCGTAATTAACAAGTGCCTTTTCTCTCTTTCTTCTAAGTTTGACCACTCTAGAGTATTTAGCACTGCTGTTGATCGAATAGAGTAATCAGCCCTAGTAATAATCCGTGCTGCTCTATTTTGTAACTTTTGTAATTTGTCAGCACGTGTTTTGGAGCAGTCACTCCATACAACATCACAATAATCAAAATAAGGTTGTACAAGTGAATAGTAAATTGTCTTAAGAGTCTCTTGATTGTCAGTTAATTTTCTAGCTAAATACAACATTCGCAAGCCATTCGAGACTTTAGATAAAATATGTTTGATCTGATCATCCCATGTTAGCATTTCATCAATATGAACTCCCAATAACTTAGTACAAGGCTTATGTTCAATTGGCCAATCATCCATCTTTAAATTCATGAATTTAGCTTTTGTCAAATTTTGCCGAGAACCAATAGTCATATAACTAGTTTTGGAGGTATTGCAACTTAATTTGTTTGTCTGAAGCCAATCATGTACTGCAGCTAAATCACTATTTAAGGAACATTCAATTGTGGATATATCTTCATGAGCCATAGTTATATACGTATCATCGGCAAACATACCAGGTGTTGTATGTTGTAGACATTTTGGGAAATCATTTACATAATTTATAAACAAAAATGGCCCAAGTATAGAACCCTGGGGAATGCCACATGATACATATTGTTCTGTGGATAAGAGTCCATTTACGTAAGATCTTTGTGTTCTATCAATCAAGCATGATTTAAGCAATTGAAGAGCATTACTAGTGACACCGTAACAAGAAAGTTTACGTAGTAAGATGTTATGGTCTACAGTGTCGAAGGCTTTCTTTAAATCTATAAAGACACTACCATTAAGTTTATCAGTCGGCGGACGTTCTGTTATCAGTCGTTTGAGGTTGCTCTCTCGGGGACTCCGTCTATATTTTCTCATTTGGGGTATTTCTGCTCTCATATCTCTTCTCCCGTTTCCCCTTTTCCTAGATCCCGGCCTTTAAGAAACGAAGACTGCAAATTTGTGGAGTGGGAAGCGGAATTAGGGAAGGGGCTGAGGAGTTTGTCGAGCAGGTCATCTCTTTGCAACCCAGAGTATCCCAATCTTGGGTTAGTGTAGATGGAGTTTCCGTCTGGGAGGGAAAGCAGCAGTTACAGGTACATTGCAAGGATGTGTTGATGTCGGGTGTTGAGCCACCGTTAGGAACGCTAAGGTTGAGGGACCCTGATGAGTTCATTGCTGGTGGCCACACCAATTCGAATTCTTGGGAATTGATCTTACGTCATCACCCGTTAGCTCAGGAGATTCTCGGTTGGATTCGCCATAGAGTAGATATTTTGCATTTCAGTCGACCATTCTCCCGCTCGTATAAAGGGGTTCATTATTGTTCGGATCGGCCGCTCGCGAGACGTTTTGTAAATCATGCGTCATGCAAGAGGTTCTCGGAGTATGTATATTTGGAAATTTAGAAACGTGTGATCACGGGGGCTGTTAGAGTCTGGGGAAAAGTGGGTGTGTCTGCTCCTCCACATGTGGTCTTGCCCTTGACAGTGGAACCTACCAAGCCTCAGCTGTGTATCGACGCGCGGTTCGTAAACTTATGGACGAAAGATTCGCCTTTTACCCTGGATAGATTGTCCGATATTCCGAGATTCGTCTACAAAGGCTCGTTTATGACCAAATGTGACGACAAGTCAGGGTACGACCATCTTTTGCTGTCGGAGAGCTCCCAGACATATTTTGGTTTTGAATGGGGTGGCTTATGGTTTGTGTGCACCACTCTTCCCTTCGGGTGGAAAATGTCTCCGTATGTCTACCACACAACACGTCTGGCAGTATCGGGTCTTCTCAGAGAGCAAGGTATACCTTCATCGCTCTACATTGATGACCGCCTTAATGGGGAGCTGCTAACGAAATCGGTCGATCCTCTATTCCGATAGGCGGGAAGAATTCAGAGTTAAGGCTGCGACGGCTGCCATATTTATGGTCCTTTCGGTGCTGGTTGAGCTTGGGTATACGATTGGGATTAGCAAGTCAGTTCTGTATCCCACGACTTCCTTAGAGTACTTGGGTTTTCTGGTGGATTCTGTAAAGCAAACCTTTGTCGTACCGCAGCGCAAGATTGTAGCCTGGGCGTCCTTGCGAGAAAAGATACTGGCCTGTAAGAAATCCGTGGATATTAAGAGTCTGAAACGGTTCCAGGGTAAATGTATTTCTTTGTCGTTGGCTGTACCGGCTGCGAAGTTGTTTATGAGGGAGATGAGTCATGCAATCGCGTCCGCTTCGTCCAAGGGGCTGGTTCCCCTCTCTCAGGCCTTGAGATCTGAGTTAATTCATTGGCGTTTCCTAGATACGTGGAGGGAGTGTGTCGCCTGGAGAGAAGAAAGACATTTGCGACTTTCTGTGTCTTCGGATGCCTCAGGGTATGGTTGGGGCGCCGTCTTTCATGAGTCATCCGGTGACCGGGCTCTACGCGATTACTGGGGTGATTGCCAAAAGGGGTTGAATATTTCCACGAAGGAAATGCTGGCCTTAGTAAATTCCATCAGGGCCGCTCCAAAATGTGTGCGAGACTGTCGCGTAGACGCGATTGATTGATTCCTGGTATGGTCAAGGGGGTATGAAGTCTCTGGAATTAACAAACGCTACTAAGGACTTTTTCCTCGTTTTGGCAGCCCGCAACCTGCAACTTAATCTTTTCCACGTCTCTTCAAGAGAAAACAGCGCTGATGGCCCTTCTCGCACGATCTGCCTATCTGACTCCAAGCTGTCGTTGAGTGCGTGGGCACAAGTGGAGCAGGCTTTTGGTGGCGTAACAGGTCACACCTTTGACCTCATGGCCTTGAACTCTAATGCAGTTTGTGGCAGGGATGGGGTTCAGCTGCCTCATTTCTCGCCTACCTTGAGTCCGCGTTCACAAGGTGTAAACCTGTTCTGTCAGGACTTGGGGGAGATGGACAACATTTCTAATCCCTATGTTTTCCCGCCGTTTGCTCTTCTGGGTCCAGTCCTGAAGTTCCTCTATCGTTTTGGAATTCCTTTCAATGTGGTTGTTCCAGTAAATTTCCCGCGTCCATTTTGGTGGCCGGAGCTGATGACCCGTTCCTCGGCTGGCATCTGTCTGGGTACAGTGGGCGGCGACATAGGTGTCCTTCAGGCGCCATCGAGGTCAGGTTACACTAGAGTTCCGTGTCCTCGTTCGTTGTGGGCTTTTCGGGTGTCTCGATTCTAGGCAGGACACTTTCCGTTTTGTGCGTTTGTCGTTTTGTTCTGGGGGTCGTTACCGATCAGTTCTTTGTGATCCCCTTTATAGATTTGTGCACTAGGTAGTAGGTAAGGAAGAAGGGAAAAGGAAAGGGGAAAAACAAATAATAGAAGACGTTTTCTGACCCTAGAATTTGTGTTTACGTGTGTTTTCTGTGGGTTTTCTGCATTCCTATTTTTCCTTTCTTTCAGCCGCTACCCAAGGTGCCAAAGCTGTTTACCCCTGCGGTGGCTTTCCCAAAGTGCGCGTATGCTAATGATGAAAATTTTCGTTCTTGCCAACGGTGTGGATACGCCTGGAGGCTTGTTTTTGTCCCAGATGCTCCTCATAGAGTTGAGATTGACGAGACAATGATTGGCGAACGTTTGCGGCAGCTATCCAAACAATGCTCTTCCTCGAGCTATTCAAGGCAGAAGAATTCTTTGGAGAAGGATCTCGAGAGTTTTCTGTATAGTTTATCATCCCCTAAGTCATTGGCTTCTGCTCTTCCTTCGGATATTATAGCTTTTCTGGTATGGAAGGACCGTAATGGTAAAACGCTTGTTCATCTGCCTGATTGTGTACGGTCCGGGCACACCACGAGTTTACAGCCCTCCTGTAGCTGTCCCAGGCGCTTTGCATTTGGAACAGTAGACGCCTTGATAGGTAAGTTGCGTTCCATTTTTGCCACGCAGGGTAGGGGTCCCGACTGGCAGCCGCTTCTAGGGGTGGGTAACCCGGCGGTGTGCGGAACGGTAAAAAAGTACCTGGCAGATGTAAAAGAGGAACAGTCAAAGTCAAGAATTGCCCCTCGTCAGGCGGAACCGGTTCTCCTGGCTGATCTTGCAGTGATTTCTCGGCATATTGGAACTCGGCTCCTGCAAAGCTCGTCTTTAGAGCCTTCGCAAAACTTTGTTTTGGCACGCGACCAGGCGCTGTTCAAGTCGTTATTCTTTGCCGGGGATCGGGCGGCTGATCTTCTACAGTTGAAAACTGGTGATATTTTGCGTTTTCCGGATAACTCAGGTTTCCTACTCCACCATATCTGGACCAAGACCTTGCGTTCGGGCAACAGGCACGTCTTCGCCTTCAAGAGGGGTTCTAATAAGATGGTGTGTCCTGTGGGTGGCCTTGAGCTCTACGTTCGCATTTGTGGCCTTCTGGGAATAAAGCTTGGTTCGGGCTACCTTTTCCGTCCTCTTTCTAAGACAGGGACAGTGTCTTCTCAATGCATGACCTCTCAGGCGGCCCAGACGAGGTTAAATGTTTATTCTGTGTCTTTACGACAGCAGCTAACAGGTGAACACTTCACTCTTCATGGTTTTCGTAGTGGGGCGGCAGTCTCTATGGCTCTGGCGGGTGTACATCTTCATGCAATTATGGATCATGTTGGCTGGAAGAGAAGTGAAACGGCTTTGCACTACATCAAGTTAAAGCAAGTGATTAATCCGGCAGGTGCAGCTGCCAGGTTGGCGGATCTTCCTTCTGATGCTGGCAAAGACTACAAATGTTTTGATGCTTTGAGGGGATTTTTTCTGGCTTTCTAAACTATGTGCTTTAATGAAATGAAAGGAAACTAGCACTAGGAGGAAAATTGTGAACAAAAAAAGACAAAGAAATAATAAAAGGAACATTCTCCCCAATTGCCGGGGGTGTTTCGTTGGGATAGAACAGAAATGAACATATAGTAGACTCTTAAGGACATATACTTTACGCTTAGGGAGAGGGGATAAGGATTGGGAGAGGGCTTGTTTCCCGAGATCGCTGTCGGGGTGTTTGGATGTTCATTTGGTGGCGTATGGCTTGGGTAGCTTGGGGAAGGTCAGATTGATTTCCCATGCCTTATTACAATGTCATGAATAACAATACCGAGGGATGAATATTATACTAATCACACCATAGTACGTACAGAACGCATGCCCATTTGTAAGATATATATAAGCACATGATCCTTCAATTTGTAAATGACCGTTGAACGGTCTATAATCGCCGTTGCTGTTTTTTACCGTTAATTTTATGGTAAAATTTGTTTCCAAACATTTTTTGAGTGGAAAACATTTTTTTTAAAAAACTCTGTTTTGGGTCCCCCGTGCTACTTTCAATCCAAAGAGGGAGAGGTTAATCGGTCCCTGAGCCATTGTGACTAACCCCTTGACTACTCGCAGCTCCTCTGTTAGAACACATGTTTAAAAAAGATGGTCTATAGTTTGGAATTTTCTTCTTACATTTCAACATGTGGCAAGCACACTACGAATCCCACCATAGTACGCAGAGAATGCATGCGCATTTGTAAGATACTGATATAAGCACATGATCCTTCAATTTAATGACCGTTGAACGGTCTATAATCGCTGTTGCTGTTTTTTACCGTTAACTTTTATAGTAAAAATCGTTTGTAAACATTTTTTGAGTAGAAAAAAAAAAGAAGCAAAAACTGTATTTGGGGTCCCCCGTGCTACTTTCAATCCAAAAAGGGAGAAGTTAATCGGTCCCTGAGCCATTGTGACTAACCCCTTGACTACTCGCAGCTCCTCTGTTAGAACTCATGTTTAAAAAGGATGGTCTATAGTTTGGATTTTTTTTCTTGCATTTCAACATGTGGTAAGCACACTACTAATCACACCATAGTACGTACAGAACGCATGCGCATTTGTGAAATATATATAAGCACATGATCCTTCAATTTTTAAATGACCGTTGAACGGTCTATAATCGCTGTTGCTGTTTTTTACCGTTAACTTTTATAGTAAAATTCGTTTCCAAACATTTTTTGAGTGGAAAAAAAAATTTAAAACTCTGTTTGGGGTCCCCCGTGCTACTTTCAATCCAAAGAGGGAGACGTTAATCGGTCCCTGAGCCATTGTGATTTTTTTTTTTTTAATGTCTAAAAGGCTCAAAAAGAGCTTTTTATTTACAACTAAAAAGAAATTGATACATTAAACAAATACTAGATACAAGCATAATCATTATAAACTCTTACATCGTAAATACTAACGCATTGTTTACTAATTTCACAAAAGCATATCCAATGCACCAAACTCCAGGAAACAAATATTGCGTTCCTTTTGACACATAAACCTTAAACTGAAAACTGATAATCGACTCAACAATAGCTCCAAAAATTGAAAGTATCGGGGTAACTTCCTTGTTAACTCTGAAATTAACCACAGCCTTATGAATTGAAAAACGGGCAATCGTTAAGGTCCAGTTAACTAAATTAACTACATTCTTTGATACTTGAATAACTTCTTCCGGAATCCATCCTAAGAGCTTTATCTTGGTGGTAAGACTTAAACTGCTTCCAGTGATCTTGTCAACAAAGACTTGCACCTGGTTCCAAAAATGACATACCACAGGACACTCAACCAACTCATGTTCGATCGTTTCCATGACGCCACAGCGATGACAATTTTCCGATGCATAAACATCCATTCTATTCAGTCGCAAAGCCGTTAGTAACGCTTTATGGGCAACCTTCCAATCTAAGTCCCCGTGCTTATTAGTGACCAGAGGTGAGTAGACAGTGTTCCAAACGACGAGTTAAAGGGTGCCTGAAGCTGAAACTTAGTACGCCAGTAATCAAGCCCAGGAGTCGAAATTTGCTCACTTTTATGAAAATGCCGGTAGAAATGGCGAGTCTTGCAATCGAGAATACTTGTTGGAGGTTTTCCAGGTGCAGATGGTAAGATACAAAAACTTGGCTGTGCAGCAAATGGAGACACAGAGTCACCGTTGATTACTTTCAACTTCCACATTGCAGGAATGGCTCCGAGAACTTCACTCAGCTCACGTGCAGTCTGATTAAAACGACAATCTCTGCAGGAGTCATGGGCCATAAGAATCTCATGCACAGCCTTGATAGGCAGAAATCCCGGGACAGCTTCATAGCAAATATCCTTAACACGAACGAGGCCGCATGAAACCCAGTCTCTGAAAAAGAGAGGCTTGTTATTAACATTGATAAGCTTGTTCCTAAACAGTGGTTCCGCGAAAATATCCGACAACGAATCAGGGATATCTGTACGTTCATGATAACATTTGTGATTGATCCAAGCGCAAAGAAGCTCCTTGTGAAAAGCAGGAACGTTACTGTCGATATCACGTGGCGCAAAGTCCGTAGCAAGGGTCAATTCACCAAGTTACATACCTGAGACACGTAAAAAATGGGATGTAAAAAGCTTCCAATGAGTGTCTTCTCCAGTGAGTAGTCTACGCAGTGTGTTGAGGCTAAGAGCCTTTATCTTGAATTCGAGTCGAGCCACATTAAAACCACCTTCTTTCAAAGGAAGGGACAAAATACCCCTATTGACTAACGGGTGCTTGTCATTCCAAAAGAAACGGTACACAGCTTCCTCTAGCCGTGTCACTGCCCAAGATGGTAGGGATAGCGACGTAGCAATGTACCACAAAGTAGACGTCAAAAGCCCATTGATGACAAAAGATTTACCCTTAAAGCTGAAGTCCCTATGGCGCCAAGCATCAACAATATGATCGAGTTTCTGTATCTTCGATTCCCAGTTTACCCGGGAGCAGTCAATATTCCCGATAAATTGTCCAAGAATTTTTTCCGGAATGTAGTCGTTAAACCATTTGAATTCGTGCAACTGATCCGTTCGCCGAGAAGAAGCTCCAGACCACAGTCCTTTACATTTACTTCGATTGATTCTCGCCCCCGAAGCACGTTCATAAAGTTCAAAAGTGCGAAATGCTTCATTGATGGACTGATCATCCGTCAAAAACGGTAGTAGTGTCATCCGCAAATTGAGATAACTTAAGTGCAGTCTCCGAGCCCGGCGGACGTAAACCGTGTATGTTCGGGTTAGCCCGTATGTTAAGTGCCATCGTCTCAGCAATCAATACATAGAGCGGCATAGACAAGGCACATCCCTGCCTTAAACCTCTTTTCAAATCAATGGCCGTTTTTATACTAGAGACGCATAATTCGTCTGGGACGAGCTTGGGCAAACATTTTTTATGCGTCTGTTAAATTCGTCTAGTATAAAGACGGCCACAAGACTCATTATGCGTCTGGACGAAGAATCTATTTTAGTGCGTCTTCGAAGACGCACTAAACTGGAAAGTTCGTCCAGACGCATTATGCGTCTAGTGCCCGTCTTTATACTTGACGAATTTAACAGACGCAGAAAAAATGTTTGCCCAAGTTCGTCCAAGACGAATTATGCGTCTCATGTAGTTCGTCCCGTCTTTACACTAGACGGATAACATGAGAGACGCATAATTCGTCTGGACGGATTATGCGTCTCTAGTATAAAAACGGCCAATAAAAGCCGTAAGCCATCCGTTAACCTTGACAGAGCTAGAAACAGAATTATAAAAAACACGAATCCAGCGCATAAAGCTCGGCCCAAAGCCAAAAGCCTCCAAGGACCTAAATAAGAAATCATGGGAGACCCTATCGAAAGCTTTCAGTTGATGAACAATAATAAGAGCGAGCAAGTAGCACGGGGGACCCCAAACAGAGTTTTTATTTTTTATTTTTCCACTCAAAAAATGTTCAACGGTCATTTACAAATTGAAGGATCATGTGCTTATATATATCTTACAAATGCGCATGCGTTCTGTACGTACTATGGTGTGATTTTCACTGGCGAAAAATGTCTGCGCATGAGTCGCGCGATATGTCACGTGACGCGTCTCCGGGACGATCATTGGCTCTCGTGAAAAAAACACTCCCGAAGAGAACAGAAAAATGGCTGCCTTTTGAGAATCGGTAGCTTGTTGGTTTCCGTTCTTTTTAGAGCGATCAAGGCTAGTTTTAACGCCAGTTTCAAGTGGAATGTATTCTTAGAGAACGTCTATGTTGTGTAAATCGTTTAAAAGTCCAATCCAACGAGCATCCTCGGAAAATTTGCTCCTGGAAAATTTTATTTCGTGGGAAAAGAGCTGCGAAACAGGTGAGTTTTTTACACAATTTTTGATGTGGAAAGTTTGTTGCCACCGGGTACAAAAAGTTACTGTAATGTGCAGAAAGGAGGATTCCTAAGGTTTCCGTTCATGTGTGAATTGGCTTGTACCAGGAGGCAGGGAAATGGTAATATTGTTCAACGTGAAGGTTATTTTTTTCTGCGTTACACCTTACGATCGGCACCTCTACATGAATGATCAATGATTCGATCAGATATGAATTTGATTTTTACTGTGATTGTCTCATTGGGAACGTAACCCTAGTATCAAATAGTTTAAATAGCTGCTTTTAAGGTCATTTATATTCCCTTTTCTGGTGAATGTCTAAGTTATTATACTTTTTAGCAGTCACAACTCAACGATCCTTGCGTTCAAGTACATGTAGTTACCAAGTTATGGATTTGCAATTAATTTGAGTTTAAAATCAAAATCAAAATCCATGTTAGTTAAAATAATTTTTGGAAGAACAGACGTGTAGGTACAGATGTATATAGGTATCTATAGATTCAGGTTTTTTTAGACTATTGTTTTCTGGAAGCATTAATGATGTAATTTTGGTTTTAGGGGACTGTCATGTGTTGTTGGATCAAGGAAATTCTGTTTTGAGTCAAGTATGGTTGACAGTGGATAGTTGTTCCTGATAAGGCTGAAAGGAAGCTTTATTGCCTTGGACTTTTTTTGCTTACACCCCACATGTTTGTTCTTTTCTTACATGGCAAAATTTATTAATATATTATGTGATTTGTAGCTGCAGCTAGAAACAGTGTCCCATGCATAAGGTCTCATTGGGGTTGATGGCAGTAAAATAATTTTGGTAAAAAATATGTTTAAAGTTTTTATCACAACTTCTCATCTTGGTCCTGCGGGACTTCAAACATGCTCTACCATTTTGCACAAGGAACTTGTCAATCAACCGTTACCTTTTGGTGTATTTGCAATATGATATTTTGGATAGCAATTGATATATTTTTCTGATCCCTTATGTGTAGATATCCTATGTCTGTCACATAGTTAGTTTTAAGCTTTTTATTTTCTGTAGTGTATCTTTATTATAGTTAGCACATGACCCCACAAGCATGTGTTATTGCTTTAATATTGATTGTGTTTGAATAAAGGATATTGTTGTCTTGTCTTGTAGATAATGCAAAACAGCCTCAGTTGTATTTGCATTATTTCTGAATGTTACTTTTAAAGGGCAAACCATTAAAAAGTGTACAAAGTTTGCAGGAGTTCAGGAAAAATATTCAAAATATTCATTGATTTGAAGTTCCTGAAGCAGGTAAATCTTGAAGAGTTTACGCAACCATATTTGGAATATATGGCATTTCTTTTTGGGAATGTTCAAGTCCACAGAATTCATTTTCTTTATGTTGAGAAGTACTGTAAGACTGTTGACTCCATGGGGTTCCCCATTGACGAGTAAAATCATCTGGTGTTAGACAGAGCAAAATACTCTGGGTTTAGACAGAGTAAAATACCAAGTATGGCCGGTTTAGGGGTGAAAGGGTTAAAGTACGATCATTACTTTGACTTTCTTTCTTCATTTGAACCAAAACAAAAGTGACTAATCATCACCTCCACCATTGCTATACAACGGCTTTGGCTTTTAGAACAAAGTATCAAAGTTGAAGCTGGTGGCTCAAGGAGTAAACTTTGCAAAAACATTAGGTTAAAAATACTTTTATGGTATTTGAGTATTATTGTAGAACAAATTTGCATAATATCGTTGAAGTCATTAAATCAATGAGTATCCAAATATGAGGATGCAGTTTGCTCAGGAGGGGTCTTTTTTTTTTTTAAACAACCCTTAAAGGTAACAGAATCTTGTTTTCTGGATGTAGGCTAAAGAAATCTGACCCCTTAGGGGAACTAGTTCTACGTAAATTGACAAATGACTGGCATTTTATAATTCATAACACTTAGGTAAAAGCTACTTGCTTGCTTACCAAATTTTTCTACAGTTCCATTCATTTTTCAGATTGATAGCCTTAAATGTACTGCAGCAACTCTGCCCGCTGTTTGGTCTCAGTATCATAAGTACCCCCTTGGGGTAGTTTGTTCACTTCACCACCATTGTTTAACCCTATCCAGGGACTAAAGCAAGGATGGAAATTGATTACAGCTTAAATAAATTGGACCACTTTCCACTTTTTTTATTTCTTACACTTACTGTATTCAACTTTAATTTATTCATCCTTTGAAATCGTAGGAATGCTTACTATTATTTACAGCAATTGCTAAAAAATTCATTGCATCTAATGTTGAAATATTTTTTACATATGAGTCTTAAGTATTTATGAGTGATGAGTCAATGAGTTAGTGCAGTTACCCTAACCCATAAAATGAAAGCTAAAATTTCATAGAGTGCTTAGGCCTAATCACTGAAACGAGGGCTTAGGCTTGATCAATAAATTATTGCTATATTGACTCTGAGTCTCATGACTCATTGACTAATTGACTCATAAATCATGGGACCTCTTTACATATGGAAAGGTAACAGGAGTTATTTCTGTGAAGTCTTATCCAGAAAACTGCAACATGGGATTATGTCCCTTTCAAATGTAGCTTTGTATGCTTTTGCTCAATGTCTTTGAACGATTATTACGGAAATATGAAGTTATGGTTTTTCTAAAAGTTAAATCTAATGCAAGGGGATCAAAATTATTGAAGCAGCTGTGTTGCAACCAGAGTCCGCAAAGAGAAATTAGATAATTTGTTGTACTGGAAGTACTTAGTAGGCCAGCGTGAAATTTGTGAAGAGTTTGGAGGGTGGCACTGAATCACCTTCAACAAGTTTTCTAAACTTTGAAAATACCTAATTTTATATCCTCCTGCTGTTTTATTGCTGGAAGATAAAATCAATTCCTGATTAAGTATTTTTGTTGTCACATTAACCCACTACAATGTGGTGAAAGCGTATTATTAGCTGTAGTAATATTTTGCTACAGTAAAATTCTCCCTGCTGGTAAGCTGGACTTTTGAATCAAATATTGTTGTTTTGGCTATTCAGAGTTAACCTAATCTATGTTTATTTCTATAATTTGGAGGAAAGCAAACAATTGGCATTTTGCCACGCCCAGATTAGTCTCCTTTAGGGGTCACAAAAAGCTTGAGCCACGCCCAGATGGTCTCCTTTAGGGGTTAAATTCAAAATTTCCGACGAGCATCCCCGTCTGTTCCATATGGGAGTCCCCCCCCGGGCTTCTATTGTACCCAATATGAGGTGCTATGACATGTCAAGTATGATTTTGGTTATTATTACTGCTAAATTCACTTTTAACTTTATTTTTGAACGACTGAAATACATTTCTTAATTTTCCCTTCGGTCTTAATAAATTTTCCTCTAGGGACCTCTTGAATGGCAATTTTAACAACTTAATTTTGAAAAAAAATGCGAAAATCTTAACATTTTCTGTTAGATGCGGGACCCCGGGGAAACAGTGTGTAACTATTTAGTTGGAAGAGAAACCATTTGGAAATTTAGTGGTATCTTTTTTGTTCCACTTTTTAAAAGATAAACGCATGAATTGAAATCAAGATGGTAACCATTAGCTGGTAAGCTCCACAAACGAATTTCCACTCGAACACTAGCCTGAACCGAGACTCGCGTTGACCTTGAAATTTTAAAAGAAATTTCCCTCGTAGCCCTGTTGGCTTAAAAGAGGATCTGGCTGGCATAGAAACGCACTATGCAGTCTACATTCGTCCGTTTTACTGGCCTGAAAAAGGGTCTTTTTTGTCCACGGAGATCTAATGAAATTGATCTAATAAACACCGAATGGCAGCCATGTTTGATTTGAGGTATTGAAGTCACATGACAAGGCCTCGACCAATCAGACATTTTTCGCCAGTGAAAATCACACCATAGTACGTACAGAACGCATGCGCATTTGTAAGATATATATAAGCACATGATCCTTCAATTTGTAAATGACCGTTGAACGGTCTATAATCACTGTTGCTGTTTTTTACCGTTAACTTTTACTTTCAATCCAGAGAGGGAGAGCTTAATCGGTCCCTGAGCCATTTGTGCCATTGTGATATTTTCTGCTAATTAAGCTGTAGTCAAAACATTATTGTATGTAGATAGCAGCGGCGGATAGGTATGACAGTTTTCACAGTCGGAAATCTCGAGAATGACACCAAAAGGACAGTAATTAATTTGTCGCCAGTTGTCTACGATAGAAGCTTGTGTAGAAATCGAAAGTGTTCTTTAACTGCACAAACCAGGGCTACTCCTTAGTAGAAATGTTCTTCTCACTTTTTCCTCCGGTAGCGCTTCTGCTGTTTAATGAGGGCACGTCTCGTTTTTCTCAAGTGGACTTGTTTATGCCCAAAAAGGATTGTGGGTAATTCTGCCATTTCATGACAAAGGAAGACCCCACATTCTCATTTCATAGATTTTTTATAAGTGTCGGGCCTTCCAGTCCTACCAGCAAAATACAGCATCGATTGAAGTTTTCAGCTTTCAAAACGTGCCCAAATTGTACCGGTAGGTCCTGGAATTCCTCCACAGAAAGGCCAGAGAGACGACTTCGCTCGTGCTGTGAACCGCCATGTTTACAACAAGGCAATCTAAGCGTGCCAGTGTGCATGAAACCATCTCTCACCTCTGTTTTCTTTCAAAGGCTTGCCTTTACCCACATTCCAGCTTAATGATGCCAGCCTGACGGCTTCTGTAGACAAAGATGGTCCGAAAAATCAGTTATAAAATGTTAACCCTACCAGATTTGAGACAAACTCGCCCGCTCCTCGAACAAGAAGCGTTGACGTTTGTCACGTGACGCCTAAACCTGAGCCCACATTTCTAAAAAAACCGCAGATGATTCAGTGAGAACTTCTTATACGGCGAAGCCAAGTGCTGCATACCGTTTACCGCCAAGAAAGTACATAAAAATGTGAAGCACTTAGCACTTAAACGGGTGACTCTTATAATTTTCCATTTGCACTTCAGTGGTATTCTGTTGTCAACATAGGTCTCATTCGGGTGACTGTAGAACATGTGTCCAAGATACTTGAAATCTCCACCATTTTCGATTCATTTCCAGATATATTTAGCATGGTCTTTCGATTCATTAGTTCATCATCTTTAAAATACTTGTGTTTTGGCTTTCCTTTCTCTAAATTAACGATTATCTTCAGTACTTGACATTCGTATGTTTTCCCAGTTCAGTTCAGTGATATGAGGAGATTTCTGATATCCAATTTTCAGACGTTGCGCCTTGTGCAATGATCTAATTTTCCGTTCTGTGAATGATCCTAGGGAGCTTACGAAACGAGGACGGCGACGGCAACGAGAACTTCATTTTAAAATACGAGATCGCGTTATTCATATCAGTACGAAACTATTTCATGGAGTTTCGCGTTAAAAATGTGTAGTAACTGTCGAGGAATTAAACTGGTATGAGTGAGTTGGAAGCGTAGAGAGAGAATTGAAAATTCATCGTCATGTGCTAACGTGCGCTAACGTCCTTCACAGAACCTTGAATTTGGTCATTTCACGTCGTCATTTAGGAGATGACGGCAAAGAAATGTACTAAAATGTAAAACGCACGTGCAAAGCGTGCAGAGCCATTGTTTCGGAACATCGAGGTGATTTTTTTAACAACTTGTTTCCAATTGAGTCACGTGAAAGTACTGCTCCTTCGTGTTTTATCATCCGTCAAAAGTCTTGACATCAAAACTCCTGTTTCCATCCTTGTTGTTTCCTTCGAAATACCGACTACTCTAGCTTGAAGCACTACAGCCTCAGTATTTTCGTTAAGCGACGAGTGACAACAATAGATTTTCTGGAGGGATTCTCGGAACTCGGCAATCCTCCGAGTGTAGACGAACACATTTGCACCCGAGTTTCCATAATGAAGCAGCTTTGAAGCGTAAATGAGTGTCTTATTCAAGGAAAGGGGCTGTAAATTGTTTACGATGTTTATGATCGCAAAAGGAAGCCAAGCGGACAAAGAAACTAGTGTGACAATGAGTAACGTAACTGTCAGTCGATGCTCTTGCGTCCGTGCTGCGTTTCGGTGATGCGACAGACTCGGGCGATGACGGGACACATAAATCCAAATCGTTAAATTCGTGACAAAAATTGTAAGGCAAGACGCTGCGAGAACGAAAACCGAGAAATAGAAAAGGATTTTTTTTGAAGGTGTTATGCGACCTATGATCATTCCAGAGGCTGTTATGGAGCATGCCAGAACCCACACAGAAGTAATTCCGATGATGTAAACTCGTAATCTAAGTGTCCTGTGGCGCAAAGGCCACAAGGTAGCACTCAGTCTTTCCAAAGACACCAACGTAAGAGATGAAATGGAGCCAAGCCCGGACAATACGTCTATTGCAGTGTAAACGTCAACGAAGGGTTCATAACTGACAAACCATAACTTTCCTTGACCGCCAATTAAGTACACAAATAAAGGGACTGCGCATGCGCCCACGAGGATGTCCGCTGCGGCTAAGTTTATCAGAAGGTAGGTGCTGCGTTTGTGAAGTTGACCACTGTCAGCGAATTTTAGGATGGAGAACAGATTTCCAACCACTATGAGAAAAGCCTCAAATATAAATAAAACTGTCCACACCACTGCTTCACGATCCAACATACTTTAAAGCACAGGTTCTCTACCTGCAATAAAAACTTGTTTTAGTCGCGAATGTTCTTAGAAGAAAATGCATCCCCCGTCGCACTGTAGACAACCACAGGGCACAGCACAAAATTAGCATATTAGTTAAAAACAATTATAGCAATGGAAACTTTATTTTGTTTAGTTGTAGGCCATTAACCACTGGCTTCTTGAAATTG
>NC_090869.1:63748897-63756397 GCF_036669935.1 Montipora foliosa | reverse complement strand
AATTCAGTTAGATTATTATAATGACAGTATTTCAGGTTATGAAATCAGCAGTGCTACCAATGTCAACAATTATTCAGAGGTAATAATCGATTATTTTAAACCATGGCCAAAAATGATGTTTCTACAAAGCAGTGGCAAAAAGAGCTTATATGAGAGAATCTATCAAGCGGAAGAGACAAAATAAAGAGTTCAGGGAAAAGAAAAACAATGCAAAACACGAAAAAAGATTTGAAATATTGAAGCAGCAAGGGAATATGAAAAGCAAACATTTCACAAGGGTAAAGTTTCCAATCCAGAACATATCAGAGAACTAACAGAAAAGCACAGAACCATTTAAGGAAAGCTATGCAGAGCTCAAGGCTAAACCAAGCTGAAATTTGTCAAGGTCAAGACTCTATTAGACATTCCATGTCAAAAGTAATTCAGTCTTTTCGTGATAAGATAACACATGGCCCTGAATATATATGCACTTGCTGTGATCTCTTATGGTTCAGACCATCTCTCTCTAAGGGCGCTTTCCTTTTGTCAGAACTGGCCGGCCAGACCCATCAGTTGGCAAAGAAAATGCAACAATTTGAAGGAACACGTGCACTTGCATGATAACCCCTTGCATTCTTCCGTAGGATTGTATATCATCCTCAAAGAGTGTCTTTTTTGTTCCATTTTTAAAATATTTCAACACATGAATTCAAACCAAGATGTTAATCCATTAGCCGGCCAAGCTCCAAGAACTAATTTCCACTCAAACACTGTCACAGCAACCGAGACTCACGTTGACCTTGAAATTTCCTAAGATATTTCCCTGGTAGCACCGTTGACTCAAAGGAGAATCTCGCTGGCATAGAAACGCACTATGCAGTCAAAACATTCGTCGGTTTTACTGGCCTGAAAAAGAGTATTTTTTATCTAGGGAGATCTGATTTTAATGTACCCGATGGTAGCCATGTTTAATTTGATCTATTGAAGTCACATGGCAAGGCGTCGACCAATCAGACATTTGTCGCCAGTGAAACTGGGTTAGTGTTAGCGTGTGTCACCTTGCCTTTTGCTTTTACGTTGGGCAAGGCGCCAAGAAGTCGAAGGACAGAAGCTTCGAGAAACCGCCTCAGTAATTGAAGTCAGATGTTGACCAGTGAAGAACCAAACAATGAAAATCACTGGTTCTTAATAGCTGGAAGAATTGGAGATAGTCAGCCAGCAAATCGAAAGTCATAAATATCTTACATTGAGCTAAATGCGTTAAGGACAACATCATAAAGTGATCGTGTTTCCGAAGCTGTTCCTGAGCAGGAACTGACATATCGCTGGCTAAACCGAAGAGGAAATATGCGCACTACGGTGAAATGTTCGAAGCAATCATTCAAGGTCCATTCATGTCACATCATTTAACCTCTGTAGAAAGGGGGAAAAGCTAAACTGCAGGACATACCCAGCCACTTATTTGTATGCGAATGGCGTTTAATTGTTATATGCGCCGAAATTCAAGCGATGCCGCTACAACTTAAACAAAAAGAAACTTGAGATGCGCATTTTAAGCCCCATTTACACGAGCAATTTTTCCTTGACAAGTTTTCCTTGACAAGGAAAAATTGCTCGTGTAGATGGGGAATAGTGGACAAATTTTCCTTGTCAAGGAAAATCTGGCGCGCTAGATTTTCCTTGACAAGGAAAAATTGTCAAGTCTGAAATTTGCTCGTGTAGATGGATAACAAGGAAAATGTGACAAGGAAAACTTGTCATATTATTCATTTACACTACCAAGGAAAACTTGTCAAGGAAAACTTGTCAAGGAAAACTTGCTAATGTGTACAGTCGGCAAGTTTTCCTTGACAAGTCCACTTGTCAAGGAAAAATTGCTCGTGTAAATGGGGCTTTAGAGGGAGACTGATCCAAAACAGTGAAAAAATGCCAGACGTTAAGTAGTACTACGTTTAAAGATTACGTGTTGTAATCAAAGGCGTCATGAAAAATGGTTTGAGCATTTACCTGGTGTTAGAGGAGGAGACGTCGTTATTTCTTTGATCTTTGAAATAAGATAACCTACCGGTCAGTATAAAATGCAGACTACAGACTGCAGGTTCCAGATTGCAGATTCGGTTTAAAATGCAAACTAGGTACAAAATGCAAACTGCAGACTGGGTACAAAACTGACTACTGTTTTGACTGCATAGTGCGTTTCTATGCCAGCGATATTCTCTTTTGAGTTAACGGTGCTACCAGGGAAATATCTTAGGAAATTTCAAGGTCAACGCGAGTCTCGGTTGCTGTGACAGTGTTTGAGTGGAGATTCGTTCGTGGAGCTTGACCGGCTAATGAATTAACATCTTGGTTTGAATTCATGTGTTGAAAATATTTTTAAAATGGAGCAAAAACAACACCAATAAATTTCCAAACGGTTTTCTCTTCCAACTAAAGCCCCGTCCACACGTAATATACGGATATTTTTGAATCTATAACTTTTTGGCAAATAAAAAATATAAATATATGTTACTCTGGTGTTTGAAATATAAATTATGTACAATAAAAACGTTTTCCCGCGTTTCGGTTGTATTCAACAACCTTCATCAGGGAAAGTGAAAGATAAAATTTACACGAAAGCTAAGGTATTAACTAAAACGCTAATTAAAATTCTAAAGTTAGTGTCATTTTTTCTTTTCTGCAATAGTCAAATGCAAATACTCCTTGGGGAGTAGTGCTCCATCGTCTCGGTTGAGGGGGTCTTTAGCACAGTTTATTTCCCAAGCCTCAAGAATTTTCCTTTGTCGCCAGTTATTGTTAGTTTTACGAATAGAGGCCTCATTCCACGCGATGTCATGATTCGTATTTATAACGTGGTCCGCAAGTGCTGATTTTTCTTTTTGTAGCCGTGCGACGGCCTTTTGATGCTCGCCTTTTCTAGTTGTAAATTTTCTTTGCGTTTCTCCGACGTAATTCTTGCTACATACTGCGCAGGGAATGTCATACACGAGATCTCAAATTTCTTCTTTGCCCATTTCGTCTTTCGGCTTTGGAAATATCTGGCCAATTGTATTGTAGGGTTTAAAAGTCACTTTGATTCCATGATTGCCCAAAACTCTCTTTATGGGTTCGGAGGCCCCGCTAACGTATGGTATTGTGCAATATTTCTCTTCCGACTCTGCACCAGTTAATGGGTAGTTTAATGGTGGTTTAGGTTTGCTGGCATTCAAGATAAAGCGTTTGGGGTATCCATTTGATTGTACAGTAAACACCCGCATATAAGAACAAGTGGATTAAGAACATCAGGCTGAAATTTGGCCAATAAAGCACCACATAAATAAGAACAAATTCAGGCTGATAAATAAAACATGTTTTTAATATAAAGGGAAAGGGTATTAGAATAAGGCAGCAATACAGTACGGTAACTTATATCAAAGTACTATGGTTTTCAGGACCATTACAAACTATAAAATCTATTACAAAACAGCATTGTATGTTAATTAAACCTGTAGTAATACATAATTTGAAGTATTTCTGAAACCAATTTTAAGAACATTTTAAGAACACTTTCAGGCTGATTTCTCACTAAGCACCCCTCAAATAAGAACACAATCAGCCTTAAACCTGAAAAAACTGTTCTTATATGTGGGTGTTTACTGTAATGTGGACATTATTCTTTGTTTTTCCATATTTCGGTTGGATTTTGTCGAGGGAATTCTCTCGGCCCGATCCATTAATGATTTGACCACAGCTCGCTTGTGCATACTGGGATGGTGCGATAAATATGACAGATAGCGATCAGTGTGGGTAGGTTTCCGGTAGACGGTGGTGATTAATTTTCCGTCTTCCTGGTGATGAACCATGGTGTCAAGAAAGGCAATTTTACTCTCGTTCTCACGTTCAATTGTGAATTGTGAAAGTACCTTGCAGAGTCGGAAGAGAAAAATTGCACAATACCATACGAAAACGAAAAGGGCGATGGGGACGAGAATGGAGGCCACTATTCTCAGAACTAACAATAACTGGCGACAAAGGAAAATTCTTGAGGCTTGGGAAATAAACTGTGCTAAAGACCCCCTCAACCGAGACGATGGAGCGCTACTCCCCAAGGAGTATTTGCATTTGACTATTGCAGAAAAGAAAAAATGACACTAACTTTAGAATTTTAATTAGCGTTTTAGTTTATATCTTAGCTTTCGTGTAAATTTTATCTTTCACTTTCCCTGATGAAGGTTGTTGAATACAACCGAAACGTCGAAAAACGTTTTTATTGTACATAATTTATATTTCAAACACCAGAGTAACATATATTTATATTTTTTATTTGCCAATGGATCCACCTGGTGACAAACCCAGTTTTAATACTATAACTTTTTGTTCCCAGGTTCAACACAGGGGGCCCACACAATCGGATGTGTAGCCGATTGTTATTTTATAGTAAATGTATTGGATTTACCGTTTACTTCACCTATAGCGATATATCGTTAACTATGTATGTAAATCAATGATAAATAAACGTTGAATTACCTTACCTTGGTTTATATTCGTCCTTTTACCTCAAAAGCGGTTTTTTGAGCGATTTTGAATGAATTTGAGTTCGCCGTTGACTGTTCCATATATATCCACACGTAGCGTATTCAAATCGAATTTGCCCGTCCACACGAATCCGAAACGTATCAAACGTATCCGGATTCTCTCTAGTGCTCAGGACTCCTCGAGGAAACAGAGGTAAAAGAGCATGCGCCAAGAAGCCCTCGGCAGCCATCTTGATTGATTTCAAGGTAAGGAACTGGGCTCGATCTTTTTAAGTCAGGATAAAAAAAAAGTCCGGATTTTTTAATTGATACACTGCCTAAATATGGTCATAAAGCTCTCGATAGATGTAGGTCTACATGATGTCTATTCGGCAATAGATGTAGGTTTCGCAAGAGAATGTGGAAAGACGGACCAGCGCCACCCTCCTAGCGAATTTGGACCCCGGGTGACTAAATCCCCTAACGGATTTAGTCCCCCTTCGCGGATTTGGACCCTTCCATATTACACTTGCATGATAACCCCTCGCATTCTTCCGGAGGATTGTGTATCATCCTCGAAGAGTGTTAATTTAAAGGTGGTGTAAAGTTAGTCCTTCGAAATGCCTGGTTTGGCCGGTCAGTTCTGTCAAATGGAAAGCGCCCCAAGTGTAACAGTATCAAATATAGTGATAAAGATTAGCAAGGTTTGTTGGAGGAATGTATAACTGGCACAAAAAGTGTTAATAAATACTGAATGAATCTGCTCTACTTGCCTAACCTGATGACATCAACAACATGATCTGGCAACAAAATCAGACCTTATTCAGAATTACCCTGTCATCTGTACTAGGAATTTTGAACACATGATACAGCTCTTTATAGAGGATGGCAGTGTTAAAGAGTAATCTTATGCCTATTGGAGAAATGGTAGAGTTATTGTACATGGTTGAATTCCAGCAAAGGGTTTAGGGTTAGGATTAGGGTTAGGGTTTAGGGATCATGATCACCTCACATTCATGCATTATTTTGGGTATTGAGTTGCATATGAGAGCCCCCCGTGCTGTTACACAATTATCCAGCTGTTATATCACAATGACTAATGCATAAAGAAAACTTCAGCCTGCCAATTTTAAACAATCGCGGTAATTTTCATATCCACGAGAAACGACAGTGGCACTTTGATTTTAAAATGTCGTACATATTTGAAAGAAGAGAAATACAGAACAAAAAGCAACGAGTGAGCGATGATCAAAAGTGAAAGAGAGCGAGAGGGACAGGAGACAAACTGACAATGAAAGAGAGAGCAAGAAAAAGCCCGCATAACGAGACGAAGTTATATATTGCCGAGTAGGAGAAGAAAGGGCAAGCTCCAGCACGAGAAAACAGGCTGAATGATGGCGACGAAAAACGGCGAAAAGAGCAAGAAAGAGGACGGGAAAAATAAATTAATCTATAGCCATGAGCTAGCTGGACCGGTCGTAAAGGTAAAAAAAGAAATAAAATAAAAAGTAAATCAATAAATGGTAATAATACTGCAAGGCTAGTGGAAGGCTGTGATGATATATATTTACCGATATTTCGTCAGGCACGGCCTGACTTCTTCAGGACGTTAAATGATTTGCCGTTACAATTTTTTGGAATTCAAATAAGCAGACTACTGCAATTATAAAAATATCTGAAAACGAAAACATAGATAAAACATAAGTGAAGAGGTCTGCTTTTAGGCATGCTTAAATACATATGTTAATATGAGTATATGATTGATGATGTCATAGGTTTCTTTATGGACAAAAATCCTCTAAGCAAAAAGGAGTGACTTATTTGGAGAAATAAACTTTGAGATTTAAAAAATTAGGTCGCTTAAGGGCCTACTGACGTTCTTTTTGGGGTGCGTTGCTAAGGATGCAATGGTTAACTAATTTGAGAGAATTTGGCATTATTTTGGTCAGTTTCCAATTTTGTAAACCAGTGACCCTAAATATGACGTCATCATGCCCATGGGAAAAGTTGCGCATGCGCCTTATAATTGAAGTGTTGTCAGATTTCCATTGAAAAAAGAACCATCCATGCAACCTTTTTGTAGGGCTCTTGACTAAAAAGCTCTCTTAGCAACCATTGTCCCCTCAATATGGGAGTCGATCGCTCCTTCTCATGATCATGTGCTCCTTAAACTTTGTAGTGCCAGACAGGTTGACGTGAGCCGGTCCGGAAAAAGTGTCGGTACCGCACTCGTACGGCTTTTTTGCATAACAATTATTGCGAGATAAGTTGGAAAGTTGTTGCAAACAAATTAGTGACAGTAGAGAAAAAAATGAAAGTGAGTTCTGTTATCCGGATACACCTTTATTCCAAAATGGCCGCCATTTAGATATTCTTCTGTTTTTATTCAAATTAGACCCTGATGCCTCGTTCAAGGCAAAATATTCTTTTGAATTTTAAGCTTAAAAACGAGGTATCAAGGGCTCAATTGAATAAAAACAAAAGAATATTTAAATGACGGCCATTTTGGAAAAAGGTGTATGAACTGTCCGATAAAGAACTCTTGGAACAAGAGCCAATTGAAGATGGCGATGGCAAGACGATTGAGACGTTTCGCTCTTTCGTCGTTTATATCATTCACGCTGGTTTATTTTAGTTTCATCCTACCGTTATTTCGATATGACTGGGTCGATCAAAGTGCTAGTTCCACGATTTTTCATCACCAAAAACCCATGTTTGATGTGTTTGAGAGCAAAGCTGCAATTCGAAAGACAGCGAAATTCACTTTCAAACGGGTTTCTTCAAAGTTAAAGTGCCTTACTCCTCAATTCCCCCGCTTCATTCGCTATGACATGCATTCTTTTATCGTGTGATGTCGAACTGAATCCTGGAATGACTGCCACGGCTAACTCTAATGAGCTTCGCAATACGAAAGCTTAAGCCTCGAAACGCTGTGAAGAAAACATCACAATAGTTCATTTGAATGTTCGTTCTATCAAGAACAGGAACCTCTTTATTCTCCTCAAGAACGTTTAGCTGTTAGAGCAAA
>NC_090869.1:63698897-63733897 GCF_036669935.1 Montipora foliosa | reverse complement strand
TTTTTAAAACTAAATCAACAAAACAGGATCTCATCTAAAACGGACAGCAGGCACATCATGACTAGCCAACAGCCTTTTCGATGAATAGACGTTTATAAGGGATTCCGAAGCTTCTCAACTTAGAGATGAACACTGGACACGACCTGGTTGAAATAGAAAGTAAGTTATTCACAGTAGATCAGCGATTTCATACAACATCGTCTCTCAAGACGACCCAGTTTGACAACGTGCAAATGGAAACTATAGTTCTTTTTCTTTGACCTTTTTCAAGTTTTTCATCGTGACAGTGATACTTATGTCCCCCTTTATAGTTATAGTCGCAAACAACTAATTGTGGCTGGTCACCCAATCCAAACCCTCCCTTTGGATCCGACTCTGCAATTTGGATATTGTCATGATTTCAAGAGAACAATGTTTGTACAGCAAAAGCACAGTCACTGTGACTCAAAACAGATATAGTAAGCGTCTTTTTCCTCTTTAATATTAACATTATCACCAAATGTATATAATGAGCTATGTAACTTCAAAAATATTCTCCATAACGCTCATTTTCAAAGAGAGTCGAATGCATTACACTGGCTTTCCAAGTAGCGCACGTGATTTAGGTGAAAAGATGAAAGCTTCAATCACTAGAGAAGGAAATAATGCTGTTCATCTGGTACTTTAAGTAGTGCTATGATCAACCAAAGTTTTAAGCCTTAATTTCAAAGGACACTTGTTTATCTTAACTAAAATTGTCCTATTGTCCGCCTCTACTATGATTAAATTCTTGAGAGAGCTGGATGGAGGAGAAAATGACGTCAAAGACTCACAAGTTTAAGAATGCAATGCGTTTGTACGCGACAGAATTATTGTGCAACACGGGAGTTTCGGGCTTTCAGATTTTTAAACTAGTGTTTTGCATACATAATAAACTGCATTTACACGCTGAAATTTTAAGCTATTGAGTGAATGACATCACTTTTTCCCTGTATCCAACCCTCTGAAGTTCAATCGGTCAGTTGTGAACGTGACAAGTGGCGGACCGTGAAATCCAAAACTTGCAAAAAATCAAAATCTTGCTAGGCAGGAGTTAAGGAAACACACTATCATTAAATGGGTAAATGCTGTTGCATCCCGATATACGACACGGTTGTCTATCGCGTTTCTGATTGGTCAGTGACGAATGCTTCCCTGCTAGGAGAGGTCTCTTTTCTTTTTGCATTGTACAGGAAAAAAGACCTCTGCCATGGGTCAAAACTCCCTTTTGTCCAAGTGCTGTCCACAACCTTGGACGGCACTCTTGAAACCGCATGCCCAAGATGATATGTTTGCTGACTGTGATTCGAGCCCACTGTGTAGGGCATTCCTTTACAGTAATAGTCCCTTTTTGCAGTTGTGTGCTTAGTTACCTGGCCTTTGAATGAAAGTGAGGCTGGAGTTGACCTTGTTTTGATAGAAACCTCACTGCTTTTATTATGTAAATTCTTACTAATTAGCATGACAGCAACATCATTAACATAAGAAAAGGGGAGAGGTCTGTGTCATAACAAGGTCAACACCAGCCTCACTTTCATAGAAAGGCCAGGTAACTAAGCACACAACTGAAAAGAGGTATATTCCGCTGTTGTTAAGTGAGCCTACACAACATGAAGTATCACGTTAGGATTCGGTCGCTAAGTAACCGCCGCACATGCTCAACACTCTGAGGTTCAACCCATAGCAGAGGTCTCTTTTCTCGTACTCGACAGCCCAACGAACGCAACAAGGAAAGAGACATCTTCTAGCAGGGAATGTCGAATGCACAAATAGGCTATACAGTGCAATACGGAAGTTGCTATGGAAACAAAGCGATGGAATGATTATGTTGAGTATATAATAAATAAAAAATCATGTGAACTTGCTCGTGCAATTTTGAGAACTTTCAAAACATCACTCTTACCCATAAGTCGCGAAATGCACTCGCGTTTATACGATTTCCCGTATATACTTCTTTTCATTTAATTTTTTGTTGAAAAATGTAAATACTCTTTTTTGACGCATGCGTGTGAAGTTTCAAGTTCTATCGCATATATCTAATCAGTTGTATCATAGACGAGAAAGTAGATTTAAGTTTGAGAACTGTCAGTAGGAACCATAAGCTAAACATTGGTTTACATTTTAACACTGGTGAGTCTTCAATCAATTGGAGTTGTCAATAAAATGTATTTAATGTTTTATCGTTGTCTGGTCAAAGTAGAAGTTTATTGTTAAAAGTGGTACTGCATATCCCTTCTAGTCATTGATTGGAGCCCATAACTAGGAGCGAACAACTCCTATACTAAGCCCATACTATGTCACGGCATTTTTACGGACCGAGCCATGTTGAGACTAACTTTTCCGCAAAAGCAAAGGTAGTTCCGCTTCGTTGACTCTATGACGTCAAGTTAGTTTCTTGTGTTTTGGTCACCGGGCTCCTGCTGGAGTCTCATTCGCTAAAAACGCAATCTCAAAATGAATTTGTGTGTGAAACCGCCGTGACAGGAGTGTAGGACTATTGTTCGCTCCTAAACATAGGATCCTGTCGTTGATTAGTTTCCTGTCTAAAGTAAAGGTAAAGGTAAAGGTTAAGTCGACTGCTACGAGCCTAAAAGGCCCATCAGGCGGGCGCTTATCTCCGGTTTCTGTAGCATGAAGCGACTCGGAGTATTTCTACTCCCCCCTGGATGGGATGCCAGTCCATCGCAGGGTTACCCCCAGCATTCACTATACACCTGGGTGGAAAGAGGCACCATGAGAGTAAAGTGTCTTGCCCAAGAACACAACACAATTTTCCCGGCCAGGACCCGAACCCGGACCACTCGATCCGGAGTACGCAGCACCATGAGGCCACCGTGCCCCCCACCCACCGTGCCTCCCACTCCTGTCTAAGGATATCCCTTGAAAAGCAAGTGTTTAAGGACGGTGCCTACTAATTCAAAAGTATTTTTGCCCCGGTTCATGATTATGCAGGAAATGTAGATCTTAACAAGTGTTATTAAAATCCAAAAAGTAAATTGGGGATAACTACGCAATTTTCAAAGATAATTCATTAATAATATTTGTAAAAAGCTTTAAAATACAAAACAATGCATGGCGTTCTTTCTCAAATTGAAGCTTTTAAGCTTCAAAAATTATCTCTCAAACATGCATGGTTATCGCCAGTTTTCTCTTTGGATACCAAGAGTACCTACTAAGATCTACTTTCTTCTGATAGTTTTAAACCGCGCAAAGATATCCCTGTGTTAGTAAGTATTCACCGATAGGAAACCCGAGTATCTCGAGATGCGCAGAACGTATGCGCAATAACAATGGTAGGCACCGTCCTTAAATCGTTATTCCCCGTGGTGAGAATGCAAATGTCAGAGACGACTTCCATCTTGATCCCAGGTCTTTTCTTCTCCCAGACTGGGCCAGCGTGTGGTTGTTTGAGAGAAGGGGTCGCTTCGCTCTTGGACAACTGCCGAGACCATACCAAACGAAAAAACAGCGAGTCAACTTCAAAGACAACCCAGGCGTATCGGGAGGATGGGTCACCACCATATCGCGGAAAAGAGTGAAGTGAGAGAGTAAATCCCTATGTATATTTAACTCTCAAGCTTCTAGAACCAGGCACGACCGCACTAGGGATACTGTGAATCAAATCAACCTATTTCATTCAAGGTGTTGGTTTTTTGTGACAAGGGATAATCGCAGTACCCAGAAAAAATACTTCGCAGAGCAGAGCAGAGTAGAGAACAAACATACAGTACGTAACCCACAACTGACACGAAGTCAAGGAATGACACCACGGGGACAAACTGGTGAAAGGCGAGTCTTCCCACTTCTTTAGGCCCATCCATACCTTCGTCAAAGAATACCTCATTACCCTTTTTCTACAGATCCTTAGCCGGTTTACAACTAGACAGAATATTACCCAACGAAGGGCTCTAAGAAAGTGCCAAAGATTTCTTTTATTGGCCTTACCCGTAAAAAGTGGGAGACTGAACTTCTCAGTTTACGCGAGCCGGTCTGGTAGACAGATCAAGACACTTCGCCCGCTTTTCTTATGTTTATCTTGATTTGTCCTCATTAGTGTGGTCATAGTTAATCGAGGGACAGGTTATGAAACCTTAAAACCTTTCAAAAGTGAGAGCAATGTTGTCGTAATCGATGTTGAACTGAACGTGATTCTGCACAATCTTTTGTTTTCGCTTCACACAGGTTCGCAAATTAGTTGCGCATAATTTAATTGAAGGATTTGTTTGGTTATCTTCTGGAAAAAGGTGTGTTTTGTGCAGGGCAAAAATATGGACAAAAACATAAAACAAAGGAACTTGTCGAGTTTCATAACCATCTCCAGGCATGAACTATGGTCTGGTCTTCCGCGTTTTCGCGATAATGCCACTTTGCTCAAAAGCGCAGACAGGTCTTCGTGACATAAACAATAAAAGCAAGGTGACATACGCTAACACCAGCCCGGGTGAAATGGTTGTGCGCATGCGCGATGTGTTGGCCACACCGGGGACTTAAACCGGGTTGGTCTCAATCTTGTTCCCAGAGTCTTCGTTCCCCTTGACCAGCGGGTCGGGTTACAAGAGATCTCTTGAGATCTTGAGATCGTTCGAGATCTCTCGTAACCCGACCCGCTGGTCAAGGGGAACGAAGATTCTGGGAACGAGATTGGGTTGGTGTTAGCGTGTGTCACCTTGCTTTTTATTGTTGTTCTTCGTGACATAGCAGGCTTCCCGCAATGTACCTCGGGGCTTGAGAAGCCAATCAAACACCAGTTTACTTCAAATGCCAGCCGTATTGAATGAGTATTATTAAAGTGTATTTAAAACTGCCCTTTTTTGGGCGTCACCAAACGCACCCGTTTTTCAAGTGAATGGTAGTGAATGGTCACACTTAGCTGGACGCATAAACCTGGGTACTAGTAGCCAGCATTTTGATGGTCTGCGGAAATGTTTGTAAACAAAATGGCGGTGTTTCTCTCCCAAGCATGTAATAGTTTCAGAGCTTCCTAATCTCCTACATTATAACATAAAATAAAAATTTTCGCAAAAACCTGCCTAGGT
This sequence comes from Montipora foliosa, assembly GCF_036669935.1. Classification (NCBI taxonomy): domain Eukaryota; kingdom Metazoa; phylum Cnidaria; class Anthozoa; order Scleractinia; family Acroporidae; genus Montipora; species Montipora foliosa. The sequence continues at coordinate 63,728,843 of NC_090869.1, read as the reverse complement.
ATGCTGATTGGGAAGTCTTTTATCTGCTACACTAAAATAGACAAGGATCCTGTTTCCGTTTTGTTGGAAATTAAAGGAAAACCGAATACTTTGTTATTCGAAAGTGGTGCCATCGCGGAACTATGTAAGTACTTAAATTTGCATTACAAATGTGTATTCATGCTACTGTCTTTGGAACTGTAAAGTTATATGTATTTGAAATAATAATATGTTTGTTATGTTTGCGCGATGTCTTTCACGGACGCTGTTAATTGGAATGCTTTCAACTTTAAAAATATTTATATTACTTGATGCCTTCACAAATTATGGTGTTTTCCTTGTTGTGGGCGGAGATTGGGCACACCCTGGGTATTTCGACAAATATTTGTGGCAACTAATCCAATTTCCCTCCCTGAGATAATCCCCAAATCGTCAAACCATTAGCCTTTTTCTTCCTAAGATTGATACTCAATGTCAGGGCCTATAAACAATATTAATCGATGAAAATAGATAATCGGAAAATCAATCGATCAATCGATGGCAATCGATTACGGTTAATTAATTGGCATCAGCTGATCAAAGACCAATCAATAATCACACAAAAGTAGTGGTGAACTTCATCGAGTGTCATCGATTGGCGTTCCCACAGGCAGACAACCCTAAGGATGCAAGAGCATGTGACTTCTCATCATTTTGAGACAGTTGTTGAGAGGGCCGATTCAAGTGGTTGAGGAAATGTTCCATAAAAACTTCAAATCACGACATTTCCTCATGAAAATCCATTTTGTGGACAGCCAGATAAATGAAGTTCACTCACCTACTATTTTCTGCATTGTCCCAAGAAATTTGATGGATTTTTGGGATGCTTCATTTTTCCCTTCAGATCTGACTCGTCGTCACCTACAATATAAATAGACAAGCCGTGCAGCTTCCAAGACCGCTCGCAGCCTAGGCCTCCAGAATTTAGCCTCATTTCTCCCACTTCCAAAGGTCACTCACTTCCCAGACTTGGGCATGTGAAAAGTCAATAATTTTGCTAGCATCATAACAAAAATTATCCCATTTACATGGCTCTAGAACCTGAAAATCTTGCTTGATTTTCAAGCTTTGCTCAGGTTTTTGCCATTGCCATATGATCGGGACAGAAGTGGCTGATCATTGGAATTTGATCAAAGTAAATTAACCAATCAAAATGTGCAGATTTATAATTTTGTCCCTCTTGGGGGAAATCTTAGCTTTTTGAACAATTGTTTAATTTGATTTTGATCAAATTCCAATGATGGACCACTTCTGCCCTGATCATATGGCGATAGCAAAACCTAAGCAAAGCTTGAAAATCGAGCAGGATTTTGAGGTTGTAGAGCCGTGTAAATGCAATGATTTTTGGCATGATGCTAGCAAAATTATTGTCTTTTCACGTGTTCAAGACTGGGAAGTGAGAGACCTCTAAAAGAGGGAGAAATTCGGCTAAATTCTGGAAGCACTCAGCCGTGAGCAGTCTTGGAAGCTGCACGCCTTGTCTATTTACATTGTAGGTGACAACGCGTCAGATCTGAAAGGAAAAACGAAGCGCCCCAAAAACCCATCAAATTTCTCGGGACAACATGAAAAATAGTAGGTGAGTGAACTTTATTTAATATCTTGCTGTCCATAAAATGGATTTTCGTGAGGAAACATCATGATTTGAAGTTTTATGGAACATTTTGCTCGATCAGTTGTATTGGCTATTCCAACTTTCTCAAAATTACGTAACATCACAAGCTTTCACATCCATTGGGTTATCTGCCTGTGGCGTTCCTGTTGGTAATCTATGAAAATCGATGTTATTTAATTGATCGATTCTCATTGATTATCGGTGACATTGATAATCGATGAGAATCGATACTCACAAAAACGTGGGTGATTGATCGTCCATCGATTATCCATATCAATAGATTAATTGAAATTGATTACCATGGATTGTCATGGATCATTAATTCCATTGATTGTTCAGGCCCTGTCAATATACATTTTACTCTGCTTAATGGCAGACAATTTTACTCTTCCATGGGTGAATAGGTTAATGAACCTCCTGGAGTTCTACAATAGTCAGGATTTGAATCTATGACCTGCATAACATTGGTTGGATGCTCAGTACCAATTGAGCTTAAAGAACTCTTATTATATGACTACAATGTAGCTCCATGAACGGTCAAGATGAACCAAATCCCGTGCTGTGATTGGCTACCTGAGCAGGCAAGATGGAGCTATCTTGCCTGCTCGAGATTTCTCGCTTGGTCCCGCAAGATCAAAGATCATGTTTTGGTGTTTTATCCGGATTTATAATAAATCCTTTATTGACCAAGCATGTTCAGTCAAGATCCATGCTGAATATTGGCCTTGTTCTTTTCGTCTCAGTCCATAAACATGCAGAAAAAGAACTTGGCCAATATCCAGTCATCTTGACGCCATGCTTGGTCAATAACCCATATAATTATGAGAAACCAAGTTATTAAATAACCCAACTCCCCTGAGGAATTCTTGTTTGTCAATGCCTCAACATAAGAGCAGTCACAGTGTGGTGAAGTCTACAACCTGTTGGACAAGGGTACAGTACAAATGTAAGTCAGCAATGTCCAGTGTAAGTCTCACATGACTTATTACACAGTCTGGGGGACTAAACAAAAAAACTGAGTCTAAACAAGAAAACTGAGTCTAAAGCTATGGCTACATGAGCGATTTTTGTCTCGCATCGGTGATGCGTTTTTTTTTTCAGATTTTGTCGCGTCGCCTGCACACCAGGGTGGCTATACTCGGACAAATTTTGGTGACAAATTGAAAGCCGCGCAAATCGCATACTTCAATAGACCTGGGCACTATAAACAGACATTCCTACTTTAATTTCATTGGCTAAATACTCCTTAGTCACATCGCAAGCACGGGCAAAAAATTGCAGGGTGGCTACATGGGCAACTACATTTCTCTCTGCGATTTTGTCGCGAACGTTTCAACTCTGGCGACTTTTTTCTTGCAATTTTTTCATCTGTCACGTCGCCAGTTCAAGTGTGGCTACACGTGTGATTTTCAGCTTGTGCTGGCGACGCAACAAAGTTTGAAAAAATTGCATCACCAGCGCTCCTGTAGCTGCGGCGTAACCATGGACCAAAAGGTCTGAGGGCTCCCTTAAATCAATATCAGGGCCTGACACTTTTGAGACCACTTTTTACTTTGGAGAGTAGGTTTCAAAACTTAATTTCCGCCTCAAAATTTCACTTTCCAAAGGGGATTTATATACAGTAAATTAATTAATTAAAGTTGTGTGCCGCAGAATTTTTCTTGGTCAAAAGCTCATGAGCTCGTGGGCTCCTGTCTTCAGGTACTGTGTGTATGTTTTGATCTCAGTTTTTTCGTGTGATGTTCTACCCAAACTTCCTCAGACAGGAGCTCTTCAATATGGCAGAAAATGAAGTGATTGTGGCAAATGTTTGCTGATCACTCAATGTTTCGGGGTTGCTTGCTCATTTTATTTTCATACATTTTGGCCTTTAAAAAGAAAAATCGGTTTTGTGTCCTAGTCAAAAATTTACTTTCTAAATTGGGTGAGTTTCTTGTTCATTTCTCTTTTTTTACTCTCCAAGTGTTAAAATTTACTCTCCAATGGGAAATGGGTGAGTTTGAATGTCGAGCCCTGAATATACTGTAAATACCACAGACTCAAACCAATTCCCTGGGAACCCAAAACAAAACTGAGCAGTAATCCTGTCACTTCCATCATCTACAGCCTGTAAGGACCTCAGTAGGAGAGCAATCACCCCATCGACATTAAAAAAATTCCAAATGGGAATCAAATTTGTGTTTGTACAAAAGGGCGCTGACACTTCCTGTGGATCGCTCTGCTTGCATAGAGAAATAGAAGGAATGAAACATTCCAAACTGTTTCCCTAATTCTGCTAATCAGGTACAAAGACAGTCACTTATTACAACAGTCACCTTAAATTAGAAAAAGCCTTTTTCTAAATTCTACTACATAATAATAAATGGTAAATTAAGTACAGTACTTAATTTATGCCATCACGTTTTTGGATGCTTGCCAAAATTTAGTGGGGCATTACTAAACACAAGAACGGAACGGAACGGAACGGAACGGAATGGAATGGAATATACCGGAATAAACCGGAATATGCCGGAATGAGGCGGAATAACACCGGAATGAAACAAAATGAACAAGAATGGTACCAGAATATACCGAAACGAGGCGGAATGACACCCAAATAAAGCGGAGTATACCGGAATGAACCTGAAAATGCCAACATTTTGTGTTTTAGTTAGCACCAACCGATTTTCCGTTGTTTCAGTCAGCCTTTGTTGTGTCACGTGATTCCCTATGGGAGTTGCATGTGTTGTTGCCTTTTGTAACATTTCGAACACTTTGATCAAGAGAAAATGAATAATTATTTGTTGTGGAAGTAACATTTTTTTTTTGTGAATGAATACAGTAGCAAGAGAAACAGAATATTATTCTAATTGTTTTTGTCTATGGATCTCGGAGGCGGCTTTCACTGTGCAAGTCAGAAAACCCGTGAACATTTTTATTTCATTCTGACAGGTCAATTGTGTATTGACCAATCACAATCAAGTTCAGTGAACCACAAACTAATTACCGTTGATGCTTGCTTGCTTCCCACGACCCACACGTGATGGAGATATTTGGAAATAGATTCGTTCAAACGGCCAGAAGACTCTTTTTCTCTTCCCGATTGTTGGCAATATTGCCATCGAACCTGAACGCAGTGTTTCCTTGTTTGAAGAAAGAAGTCAGAAGCACAGAAAAACGATTGATCGATCGACCATTCGTCGTTCAAAGCCTTGTTACTTCCTCTTTAATGTAAACTGTTTTTTCTGTCAGTCTCTTTATTCTGCAACACTTATTCATTCACAGTCTAGAATGATAAAAAAATTACTTTTTGTTCCTTGTCATTCCGGTCCACGTAATCAGCTTGATTCTGGTGTCCTTCTGGTTTATTCTGCCTTATTCTGTTATCATTCTGCCTCGTTCCTGTATACAAATGTATTTCGGTACCATTCTTGTTTATTCCGTCTCATTCCCGTGTCATTCGGTTTTATTCCAGAGTCATTTCGCCTTGTTCCGGCATATTCTGGTTTATTCCGGTATATTCCGCTTTATTTGTGTGTCATTCAGGTGTCATTCCGGCTCGTTTCGGTACATTCCGGTACCATTCTTGTTCATTCTGTCTCATTCTGGCATATTCGGGTTTAATCCGTTCCGTTCCGTTCCTGTGTTTATAGTAACGCCCAAATTGAGTGTCCATTCTATTAATGGTAATTCTGGACTGACAAGATTAGTGTCAACTCCCAGCATTAAAAGTGTGTAACTTATCATTTCAGTGATGGAAATCCTTAACATGATTATTGTTATTGTCTTTGGCTGATGTTTTGTGTTTGAAATGTTCACAGCACAGTGGGAATCAGAGAGTATCAAGAAAGGTTATTCAAAAGTTGTTGATGCTTATGGCTGTCTTGGAATTCTCAAAATCAATCTTGGTAAGAGTATAGAGTGTGAGTGAAAACTTTTCACTCACATGATCAGTAACCTTTTCCCCGGAAACAAAGGAAAACGTTTGCATGATAAATAATTAAAATGTAGCTCAATTCCCAGAGGATTCATATTTAGGTACACCAACGTGACTGCCATGATGTCACGTGAAAACACTCTATGTAACTATATATACATGTATACAATGTACATGTATTAATACCAAGGGCCTTGGTGTCATAAGTTAATAATTAATTGCTTGTAATTAGTTAAACTATTGTTGTGTTTGCTTGTTGTGTTATTGTATCTGTTCTCACAATCTGAATAATATCTGTCCTTGTTTGTGTACGTCTGTTAGTTTTTTCCATCAGGTTTTCTTCATAATTTAGTGCAATACAACCATTAAAAAAGAGGTTAACTTAAGTAAGAGCTTTTTATTAGTTTTTACATTACAAGTTTAATTATACATGTAATACCATATTCATCATCATCATCAGTTGGTTGAAGGGCTGAGTCAACTGTAAGGTATCTACATGTACATCTAATTGTGCAGTTTGGGCATTGTGTACGATTGTATGTAATTATATTAAGTTGTTGACGGAATAAGGAGCAAGGATGGCACAGTCGGTTAGTGCGTGACCTTCGTGCAAGAAGTCTCGAGTTCGATCCCCGGATTTCGCATCCTTGTTTTGACTTCTTTCCTTTACACCTGTAAGTGTAGCCCATGTAGCTTTAAATACCTTTAAAACGGAGCACTGATGAGGAGAAGGGGAGGGGGGTGAGGGGGGGGGGGAGGGGTAAAATGAGTGCGCCATCGACCTCAGGTTTTTCAGTTGAATTACTTTTATGAGTTATCGACGTTAAATATGGTTTACTTCAATGCAAAAATTGGCTGCCACCAAATTATTCTTTTGTCTTTGTGTTAAATTAATCAGCCTAACTATCCTCGTTTTACAGCCCAAATTCTTTCATGTGTTAACGAGGCTAGTTAGGCTAATTAACACAAGGACAAAGGAATAATTTGTTGGCGGCTATTTTTGCCTTTGGTCAATACCAGTCAACCATGCCACTGTGTATTATATTAGTGTATAAAAGTGTTCAATGTTTTCTTTTAGGCGAAGAAGTGGTCAGTTTTTTCCTTGTTCTTGTGACTGGGTGTAATTCACTGGGAAAAATTAACGAAAGTGAGATATTTCGCATCACCGTCACTCAGTTTGTTCCCTTACAAGATGGTCAGGATGAAGAAATAATTGCTGAAGTACGCAAACTCTTGAACTCTGGAACATTCTATTTTTCTGTTTGTCCTGGAGATCAGCAACCCTTAGACCTGACGTTGTGTTCCCAGCGAAGATTTGAGCGTTGTGAACCCGATAACAGGTTTTTCTGGTGAGCAACTGATTAATCAATTACTGATCAATCGTTATTTTTCAAGAAATAGAGATTTTGCTTTAGGTGCTTTGTGTTGATTTCCTCATTAGTGTGTGCCATTAACGAATTTTTATGATACATGACTTGTACATGAATAAAATAGAAAAAACAGTTGGTTGCAAGACCACTCCTATTGAAGTGCTTTTCTGACACAATAAAAGTAATTAATGATGTAAATTAATTCCTGGCTTCCGTTATTATATTCATGATCTTTAAAAAGTTTGCAGTGATCTGTGACCTGATGTCAAGCTGTCTGCAACATTGATCAGATGCATATACAGTATAGATGATAATACACATCTAACACAAATAATAATTAATAGTTTCGTGTGATTTTATTGGCTACAGTAAGTTACTGTACGTTACTTGGTGGAAAATCACACCTGACAATGACATATATCATGCAATAACCCCCTTCTCCATTGGTATTTGTCCGGCAATCATTTCTATTGAAATGAAACCAAGCCGATTGGAAATAAGGCAGTGCTTGCAAGAGTTTCAACTTTTCATCTTTATTATTTTACAAGGAAGAAAAACAAACTTGTTTTGTAGAGTCTAATAAATTAGTTATATTGACATTAAAAAGCTGGTTGCAAATGCTGATGATGAAAGTGCAAAAAAGTAAACAAAACATGCAGTCAATGTCTTTGAAGGTGAAGAAAGTTATGAAGCTTCGCTTCTTGGCCAAACATGGTATTCATTTTTTAGATAGTCTCTCAGCGAAGGACCTTGTCAGCAGACATACCTGTACCAGCCACCTGAAGGGGTTTACATGTTTCCCAAGCATGTAGTCTAAAGCATTTTCAGACGAGCAATGGTTACACTGTGAATAGTATGCCAAGCATGTATCTGTAGTTTGACTGAACACGATTAGACAGGGAGGTCCCATGATTTATGAGTCAAATGGTCAGTCAGTCAATGAGTCATGAGTCCTTTAAATTAAGCACTCTTTGAAATTTTAGCTTTCATTTAATGGGTTAGGGTAACTGCACTAACTCATTGACTCATGACTCATTGACTCATTGATTCATTGACTCATTGATTCATTGACTCATAAATACTTGATACTCTTAGGTGTTAAGGAAAAAAGTTTGCCTCAGATAATTCCTGCCAAACATTACCATGAAAAAAATTGCTAATTGGTTGCAGTCTGATTGCAGGTTGATTGGATTTAACTGTGGAAACACTTGGTTTAATCAAAATAGCAGATATGATTTACGAATCCCTACTCTGTTGATACTGAGATTAGTTGACTATTAACATGAGAAGATGAGAATTGGCTAAAGGGTTAATCAATCTACTGTACCTATCCCCCCCCCTATTGAAAGGATTAGTCTTTCGATTGTTTTGTTTTCAATGACTGATATTAATATTACAGCGTAACTGGAAATAGAAACTTACATTTGGTAGGTTTCCTTATAACAGAAATGATTTATATTTTGAGTCTGAATTACATGTAGCTACAATGTAGGAAGAGGCCATAGCTTGGTGGAATTATATCATAATTATTTTCTTTTCTGCAAATAATGGAGTATTTTGCTCTTACAACTTTTAAATTAACCATTCCATTTGCTTTCTTTCAACTTCTGCAGGAATCGCAGCTTACACATTCACTTGCAAAGGTTTGGAATTGACTGTTCGCAATGGCTTCTGTGCATGATGTGTGGTGCAGTGGAAATCAAAACTGTGTATGTTGGAAAAACTCAGGCTAAAGCCTGTCTCCTCTCTCGGCTGAGCTGTGAGAGAGCAGGAACGAGATTTTATGTCAGAGGCACAAATGATGATGGTCATGTGGCAAACTTTGTGGAAACAGAGCAGGTGATAATTAATTTTAATTTGCATAGTTTAGGTTTCATTTTCTAATCATGACAACATTGCCATACTGTAAGTTCCAGATTCACAAAACCATAATTATTTTTAGAAGACATGTTTAGGTACATGTAAATGACTCATGCCATGATCAGGTTTATTAATTGTTGCATTTTCTAGTATTACTTATTATATAATAACCCAAGTTATTCACGGATTTTGATTGGTTCTTGCCTATGATCTATTAGAGGACAGACGCATGATTGACGTCACCATCAGCATTTATGTGAATAAAGTTTAATTAGAACTTTATTTATATAAAACAAATAGATTCCATGTAGCCGTGGGTCTGTTCAGTAATAGATCACAGAAGACGTCAAAATGTGGTAAGAACATCAGTGACACACTCGGCTATCACCTCGTGTGCCACTTTTTTGTTCTTACCACATTTTGACGTCATCTGTGATCTATTACTGAACAGATGCATGGCAACATGGAATCTACATTGTATTTGTTAAATACATTTTGACATTTTGATCAATAATATTTACAATGTATGTTAACTAATTTTACGTTTAAGGACGGTGCCTATAACTAACTAATTTAAAAGGTATTTTTGCCCTCTGGTTTATAATTATGTGGGAAATGTGGTGTAGTGTTATTGAAATCAAAAAAGAAAACGGGGGGTAATTATAACCACGCATTTTTCAAAGATAATTTGATCATGAACAATATTAATTTTTGCAAAGAGCTTTAAAATACAAAGCCATAATTTTATATGGTGTTCTTTCTCAAATTGAAGCTTATAATTATCTCTGAAAAATGCGTGGTTACCCCCAATTTTCTTTTTGGATACCAATAATACATGTATTTACTAAGATTTACTTTCTCTGCATAATTTTAAACCGTGCAAAAATATCCCAGCCTGTGTTGGTAAGCATCACTGATAGGAAATCCGAGTATCTCGAGATGCGCAGAACGTATGCGCAATAGCAATACCAGGCATTAAGTCCTTAATCCATTGACTCCGCAGGCACCCTAGGATGTCCCCAGTTGATGAGTAAAATCTTCTGTTGTTAGAGTAAAATCAGTTAAGTCTCACTCCCAGGAGTCAGTGAGTTAAGGGAGGTGTGCGATTCCATAAACGCTAAAATACCAACATGAGACATCAAATAACCATCTGACTCCAATTAACTCACACAACATAACAATCCAGTTCCTTTTCTTCGGTTTAATCACAGCAACAGGAACAACTTTCTACAGACATTTTCCTTTCTCAACCTCGCACATGTTTTACAATGCCATGATCCTTTATGTTTCCAGTTCTAGACCATTACATCACTTACTAGCAACTATTTCAACATGTAAAAAAATATTTAATATAAAGTTACATTGGTGGTCAGAAATTATTTACAATAAAAATGTTCCCGACGTTTCGGTCGCAATCACGGACCTTCTTCAGGGGAAGTGAGAGAAAAATTTACAAAAAGCACAGATATAAACAAGATGCTGATTAAAATTCAAGATATGTGTCATTTTTTATTGTTAGCAAGAGTCAAGTGTTTCGTCCCGGTTGAGTGGATCTTTGGTGCATGCAGTTAATCTCCCAGGCCTCGAGAATCTTTCTTTGGTGCCAATTTCTATACATGTATTAAACCTGAGAATTGTGGCCAGTCGTCCCGTGTGATATCGTGATTTGTTTTTATAACATGGTCTGCAAGTGCTGATATTTCTCCTTGTCGCGACGCAACAGCCTTTTGGTGCTCACCTTTTCTTGCTATGAATTTTCTCTGCATTTCGCCAATGTAACTCTTGCTGCAGTCAGTGCAAGGAATGTCGTAAACAGGATCATGAATTTCTTCTTTAGCCATTTGGTCCTTCGGTTTTGGAAAGATCTGGCTTATTGCCCAATAGGGTTTGAATGCCACTTTGATGCCATGGTTTTCCAAAACTCTCTTTATTGGCTCAGCTCTAGGTCCCGCTAACGTATGGAATAGTGCGGTAACCCCCGTTCAGATTCTACAACGGTGGTTTTAAGGCCTGCTGGCGTGTAAGATGAAGCACTTGGGGTATCCATTGGACTGTAATGCCGATATTACTCGTTGCTTTTGCCTAATTTGGTCAGATTTTGTTGTGGGGATTTTTGCTGCCCGATCCGTCAGTGACTTAACCACAGCTCGCTTGTGCATACTGGGATGGTGTGATGAAAAAGACAGATAGCGATCAGTGTGGGTAGGTTTCTGGTAGACGATGGTGGTTCATCTTCTGTCTTCCTGGTGGTGAATCATGGAATCAAGGAAGGCAATTTAATTTCCCCTCGGTGATAAACCCAGTTTTAATATTTCATCATGGTTGTCACGCTATTCAAAAACAACTGTCATGGAGGTTTCATGTTTCCCTAAACTTAGAAAGTATGCAAATCTTAAATGTTCTTAGATCTTAAATCTTTCTGCTTTCGACAGGAGGCATTTTTGACTGGTTAACCTATTGACTTCTCAGGCATACCATGACACCCCCAGTTCATGAGTAAAATTGTCTGGCATTAGAGTAAAATCTGTTAAGTCTCACTTCCAGGAGTCAATGCCTTAAACCAGTCAGCTCAGTGCAGGGGCATGCACATAATTATGTACAACTGCTGACCAATAAAAAATAGACAATACGGTAAGTATAGGAAATCGTATGAACGCGAATGCATTTCATGATTTATGGGCATGAGTGATGTTTTTAAAGTTCTCAAAATTGCACGAGCCGTAGGCGAGTGCAATTTGAGAACTTTCAAAGCATCACGAGTGACCATAAATCACGAAATGCACGAGCAGGTTCATACGATTTTTTATTTATTATATTCTCAACACAATTACTCAAATGCACTACTTTGTTCTTGCTCATATTCTTCGAGTTTTGGGTTTAGTTTTCTTTCAGTCGCCCATGTTTTCCAGACATTCAACCAGGTCTGTGTAGCTTTCAACATGTTTTTGTTTTTCGCATTTTCTTTAAGTTGCTCAACGATGTTTTGGTTTGACAAAGCAAACTGACTGTCAGCCATTTTTTTTCACTTTCAATTGGTGTTCAAATTTGGCGCTTCCCTGGTGTTTCCATAGCAACTTCAGTATTGCACTCTATAACCTGGATTGCGCTCTATAACTTATTTATGCATTCGCCATTGCCCAATCAGAAACAAGATAATTATTTTGTTGTGTATAATAATTATAATAAGACGAGTTATTGTGCATTCAGTTCCAGCTTTTTAAAGGCAGATTATATAGTATGCTTTTAAAAGGCATACCAGTTTTGGCTCAATCTATTATTATTTCAAAGCAATCCAGAATACATTAATTTTGTGTATTTTGTTTTAAGTGTTTGTAGTTTTGAAAATTTTTGTCTTTCAAGAGATTCTCTTTGATCCTCCTTGAAAAATGGGTGGACTATGGAAAAGGATGATTAAGGGTATATGTACTTAAAAAATATTATAGTATAATATTATGTTTCACGCGGCCTTTTTTCATCTGGCACCATTTTTCGCATAAATAAAGTACGTAGTAATGGGAAGTTTTTACGTTGAGCAAGGGAGAAGAGAAACTCGAGCTAGGGTTGTAGTGAGGGAAATCACCTCCCGATTCATTTTTTGTTATTTAAAAAACCAAATGAGTGTTAATTTTATACCTGTAGGATGTGCTTTTACTTGATTTCACTGGCAGTTTCCCAAGTATCATTAGTGGCTTAGTGGAGCGTTTGTGTTCTGTGTTTTGATATTTAACTTCTTGAAAATCGACCCTTATGATGGTCATGAAAAGCAAAAAACAAAAAAAAAAAAAGAAAAGAAAATAATGACATAATGATGCTTTTGTTTCAGCTTATTGTCGTTGATGATATAACTACCTCCTTTGTCCAAACCCGTGGATCTGTGCCAGTATTTTGGGAACAACCAGGTCTTCAGGTACTATTTTTCATTTAAAAACTGTCCTTTTCATAATTAATTTTTTGAAATCATCCACATTGGCTTGCAGGACTGGTATTACCGTATTTTATTGGACTTACTGGGCTTCTCATGTATTTAAACTTGTGTCAGTCGACTGTGATTCATCCATCTTGTTTTTAAAAGTTGCCTTGTTTTTAAAAGTTGATTATTGTCGCTTGGAAGTAACAGTGGATGGTAAGAAGTTAAGACAGATGATATAACAAAATGTATAAATTGGTTTTGTAAGGAGAGGAGGAGAACAAAGTACCTGGAGCAGGGGCTTCAATTTACTCTTAATTAAAAGTAGATGTTGGGCTAATCGATACAAGCGGCGGTCACTCGACGTGTCTTTCACTTGTAAGGGTTTGAATTAAAATCAAGGCATAGAAGCCGGCGGTGAGTGGCAAAATTCTGACAACATAGATGGCGGTGACGGGCTCCTAATGAAACCCCTGACCTGGAGAAAACAATAATTAAAATGTCACAGGGTTTGAGTCCTTGAACTTGAGGCATAAAGCCTGGTTTTCACTAGCAACGCAAGCGCAAGCGCAAGCATAAGTTAGAGCGCTTATTTCACCTTGAAAACGGGGTTGACGCAAGCATAAGCACAAGCGCAAGAATCAATTTTTTTCCTTTTCTTGTGCTTGCACTTATGCTTGCGTTTGCTAATGCGTCGTGTGAAAACAAAACACAGCATAAGCACAAGGAAATTTGTTGGATCTGGCCAATTAGAGCACTCATTCTAGATTCCCTGCATCTGAACACATGAACAAAATGGCGGTTGCTGTGGTTGATTTTGGTGCTTATGTCGACATTCGTTTTCACTAGCACAAGCCGCTTTAATGCTTGTGCTAATTGTGCTTGCGTTGCTAGTGAAAAGCAGGCTTAAGGATGCCTTCTGGTACTCTCACTTACAGTGTGTGACCAACCCCAGGATAAGTAAAGCCATACATGTGGGTTGTCAACCAAGCGTGAGGTGAAGATGATCTTAACAAATGTTATTGAAATCCAAAAAGAAAATTGGGGGTAACCACGCATTTGTCGAACATAATTAATTAACAGTATTTGTAAAGAGCTTTAAAATACAAAGCAATGTATGGCGTTCTTTTCAAAATTAAAGCTTAATTATCTCTGAAAAATACATGGTTACCCCCAATTTTCTTTTTGGATTCCAAGAGAACTGGCTAAGTTCTGTTATCTCCGCATAGTTTTCAACTGGTCAAAAGTATCCCTGTATTAATAAGCACCACCGATAGGAAATCCGAGTATCTCGAGATGGGCAGACAATGACGCAAGTAGGTACCGTCCTCTATAAGGTCTCACTAAGGAGATCATACAATCAAGTTGTTGTGAGTTAAGGGTGTGATTGACAGCTTGTTTCTATTAAGTTGTTCATATTGAATTGCTTTTGGAATTATTTGGGCTTCTCTGTCTTGAAAGCTACTCTACAGGTATTTAATAAGTTTTCGCTAATACTTACCATTTGACTTTCTTTCATTAAACAGGTTGGTTCTCACAAGGTTAAACTCTCTAGAGGTTTTGAAGCATCTTCGCCAGCATTTGGCCGGTAAAATGCATAATGTTAATGTTTTTAGATCATGACAGTTATGAACATTACTTAAAAATTGCCTATCACATCTTCATACTATTGCACTTTATTTATTCTCTGAAATTGTTTCAAAGTGTATTGTCTTGTTTCTAGGAGCTTTTTATTGAAACTCACCTTTTTATTTGCTTCGAAAGACGGGAAAAGTTGTCATAGTTTGATTCATGACCGAGCAATGAAGGGGAATAGGTTCGATACCGTATTGATGTCACAAACAAGACGCCTATAAGGGCGTATCCTTGGGATGCACAAACAGTTAACACAAATTGTTAAGTTACAGTGAACTACACCTGTACAACACTGCGGGTAAATTCGGAAATTTCAATGGGGAGAGATTACCAGAAACATAAATCTGTAATTTAAGTGGAAGTTATTTGTTGTAAAAACAGAATGAGGTTATCTCTTTATTATCAATGCTACTATATTTGCAAATGGAAACAGTGAGGCCGTATTTTAACAGGGGTTATCAGGATTCGGTATAATTAGGTGAAAAATTATACACTGTAGGGATATGGGATAGTTTGGGGGAAAATTAATGGGATACGGGATATTATATTAAAAAAACCGAACTAGCATTATAGAGATACATACCACAGGAATTAACAGGATACAGGATATTTTGGCCGAAAATTAATGGGATACGGGATACGTAGATCCCCCCCCCCCTCCCCTACACTGTAATGGGACCTCGACAATCAAGTAAGCAATACTATCAGAATTTACCTTTACTATACCTTTTTGAGGAATGTCAGGATAAAAAGATGAGATTTCTTTGAATACTGACTGGAGATCGGCCGCTTCTGGGTTAGCTTTGAAATTTTTCTCCTATCCTTCCTTCCTTTCAATGAAGGATAGGATCAAATTTCAAAACTAGCCCAGTATGCCTCAAATCCACACAAGGACACAAGTTGCAGTAAAAGTATGTTTAATTTTTTTTATTTTCGTCTCTGTAAACTATGATTAGCCGAATTTTTTTGTCATTTCGTTTTTCCCATATAAGCCCTACAAATCGTCATGATGTCATGTCATGATGTCATGATGTGTGTATTATGTCATTCTTTCACATAATCTTTCATTAACCCTGGCAAAAAATACCATGATAATACTCTTTGTTTGTCCCTCCAAAATTTTGCAAAAGCATTGTTTTATTTTCTCTTGGTACTTACAATGGTCCCAAGAGAAACTGGAAACAACGCTTATGCAAAGTTTTGGAGGGACAAATAAAGATTATTATGGTGTTTTTGATAGTGGCTAATCATAACAAAAGCATATATGAAAACATGTGCTATATGATTTGCAGACATCTGACCAGTCTGAAGATTTCCTATGGACAGCAGTTGCTTGTTAATCTGCTTGGAACCAAGGAAGGTGAAAATACACTCAGTGTTGCCTACCAGGTGAGCTTTCGAGGAAAGTAGTGACCTTTGTGTGGCAAATATCATCTTAAGGAATATGGTGACTGTAACAGTGCTTTTGTCACAAGATTGCTCTGGTAAGTCCTGAGTCTTAACTTAGGAAATAATATGAGTCCCACTCCTGGACCATCAAGTCCAGTCCAAACACGAACGAGTCCTCGGCCATTTACAATAGGGAGCTTAAGCACACGCGTTTTTGAGATGCAGGCGGCAACCGGAAGTGAACATTTCGCATGGCAGGACAGTGGTGTCTCCTAGATTTTTATACTAATCATCTCTAATGGAGAAAAGATACTTAGCAATATAAATGTGGTTGTGTGAAGACAAGTTAAAGGGAAAACAGCTCACTTCCGGTTGCCGTCCGCGTCTCAAAAACACGCGTGCTTAAGCTCCCCAATGTAAGTTAAATCTCTGCAGTGGCCCACAACTGTCACGGTGATCGCAAAAAGCCCACCTTCATTGACCAATCAGACAGAATTGAGTGATTTGGCCCTCTATAAAATAGAAAATGGTAAACTCAGGAGTCATGGACATTAGCAGGGTTCCCACTCGCTTGAAAATTCAGGGAAATCCGAAAATTTTTCAAGGTCAGGGAATTGTCAGGGAATTTGAAAAAAGAGCGCAAAAGTCAGGGAAATTTTATTTCTGTCATCTGCATAAATTTTTTTGATGTAAAACCACTCAAAAGGCGTTTCCTTGCTTTCCATGTGCTTTGAATGTTGGACACAACAATGCAGAATGAACTGTTGTTAAAAACTGACTGAACATTAAAGTATTGATCTTTCTTGTCCTCGGATTACTAGAAATCCTGAAAGATTATGTCAGGGAAATTACCTTTGGTCAGGGATTTTAGTTTTCATGGTACGGTAGTAACCCTGAGTAGTTAATCCTGGTTAATGAGCTGGTGTTTCTGCTACTGGATACCGATAGTCGCCTTTGGAGTGAAATGAAATGTGTTACATACAATATTAGTGATAGTTTCATATGGGTATTTAGGGACATACTTGATTGATCAATCCCCATAGGGGCGTTTCAGGGCCAATAAAACACGATTGACGAAACGATGGAACAGAACTTGTAACAACAACTGTTAAGAATCCCAACTGGCCGGAGGAAAACCAGTTGGCTATTTACAAGTGCAGCTGGGAAGTTGAACCAGGGACTACCAGGAACAAATTCAACGAGCGGAGCGGGTCTTGAACCGGAATTTCCGGTTCTGAAGGCAAGCGCCCTAACCACTGGACCACACCCCTGCCTCCTCAACATTTAACGTTTTAGACTGTGTTAGAATTCAGTTTCAGAGGGTTATACAGGTGTCTTGTATGCAGCGTTTTCTTTGTTACAGCACGTTCCGATAAGACAGACTATGTATACATCGGTATTCTCTGGGAATATTGTTTTCTTATTGGTGAAGAATAGGCCAATCAATAAGCAATCATCAAGTGTGTTCAATACCATAGCAAATGCGAGCGTTTACCACTCTACTATGGATGTTACTGACAGGGCTCACCCGTTTCCCATTGCAGAGTAGATTTAACACTTGGGAGAGGAAAAAAAATAGAAATTAACCAGAATGCTCACCCGATTTGGAAAGCAAACTTTTGACTACGACGGGAAACCGATTTTTTTTTTAAACGCGTTAAGCCAAATGTATGCAAATAAAATGAGCAAGTAAGCCCTAAACATTGAGTGACTAGCAAACTCATTTTCCGCCACAATGAAGAGCTCCTGTCTGAAGAAGTCTGGGTATAGCAATCACACTTCAAATATATACATTTCTTTAATCGGGAAAATTACTATTAAAGCAAACGAGGACGCTAGAGACGCAATGTCGAGGGATATAAAGGAGGTATCATCACTGACAGCAGACCAAAGACTAGATGACGTGACCCTAGGGCAAACGGAACGTCCACACAGTTCGGAAAGAGTTTGGCGAGAAGTGTCTGGTGTTGTGGTCTGATTTATGGGTTCCAGAGTAAGAAAGAAGATTGAGCGTCGTTATTTTCCTGATCCTGTCTCCAAGGCAAAGGAATCTAACTAAACGAAATGTTCTTTTTCAGGATCAGTTGAAGGATTCCATTCATGGCAGTGAGACACGCATGATTTGCTTTGATTATCACCAAAATTGTCGCGGAGGAAAATTTGAAAAGCTGTCAGTGTTGAAGGAAAAGGCCCAACCATCTATGACAGAGTTCGGGTTCTTCTTTGTTAGAGGAGAACAGATTGTAAGGTACTGTATGCTTTCGATCATGGAGCATGCGTGTGTTCTACAGTTCTTGAACAGAGTGTTCAAGGGCTTTAACACCATTCAACGTTTTCGAGGACAAAGGAAAAGTTGAATCGATGTTGAATGAAAGTTAAAACCAATTTAAACTTGATTCAACACGCTTTCAACAAGCTTTCAACATTTTTTTACGCTTTCAACAACGTTGGACGATCTGTTCAAACGCACCGAATATTTGGTTCAACAAAGTGTTGAAAGCATGTTGAAGCAAACGTTTAAACCGTTTAAACGGGCATTTTTAGGGTTATCCTTAGGCTGGGGTAAATACGACTGGTTGTCCTCACTCAAGGAGCAGAGTTTGGGGAAGGGGGGGAGGGGGCATCTTGTCTGTATTCTTAGACAGGAAAGCTATTGTAGGTGGTGAGATGGCATGGGGACACTTCGTAACACTTATCAAAGTCGTCAATCAATCAATGAAATACCAAACCATTTCACTTTAATACGTTTTGTAGTCCGTACGAAGAACAACGGTGCGCTTTATTATGTAAACATAGCAAGGGTGATCTTTTCACATGTGAAGATACCATATTTTCGCGCGAAAGATCACCTGGTATTTCATTGGTGTTTATATAATAAAGGAGCATCTCTTCCATAAACTGAACGTTTGTGATGTGATTATTTGACAGAAAGCAGAAGGGTGCTGTTCGGACAAACTGCATTGATTGTATTGATCGAACCAACAGTGTGCAAAGCTACCTAGGAATTGAGGTAAGGCTACTTCATGATAGACACGTTTTGGACAGGGTAAACGAGTGGTGAGGCAGTTTTGCTTGCAGGGGTTAAGTATATAGTAAGTATGGAAGTTGCACAGTATTGGTGAGCCACGGAAATTTGGTCAAAGAAAATGTTTTGACATTTCGAGCGTTAGCCTTTCTTCTGAGCGAATTGGAAATAGTGGGTTGTTAGTAGTTTATATGCAGTTAAATGCAATTTAACGGAGTTAACAACTAGGAGCACAAGTTTTACCTTCGCGGTCAGCGGTTTGTTAAATATGCGCATGCGCCAGGAATTTTCGTGTTCTTGGTCCATAGGGCGTTGTAGCAGTTTTTGTTGGCGTTTTAGTCAGCGTTTTCCTGAGCGTGGGGACTCCTTGGAGGCTGTCTCCCCTCCCCTGTCCCTCCCTTTCTTTCCACTGTTTATCAGTGTGACGGGTGCCTGCTTTTATCCTTCCGCGTGGGGGCTCATGGCTGGGTTGCCTGGATTTGCCAGCCATGGGAGCGGTCTCCATCTGGGAGCTGTCTGCCAATAGTAGAAGCTCCTGGATGTCTCAGGCACCCAACCTCCACTTTGCAAGGCAGTTGTTAAATAGAAAATGGAGGATTTTTTTCATTAGTGGAATCGTGACGACATGAATACACGAATAATCCATGGATTGAGAGAGTCTAGTTGCAAAAAAAAAAAATGGTGCGCACTTACATTGTAGAGATATTCTGTTTATTTTAACCTTAGCTATTCTTTCTGCTGACTTACTGTAGTTGATTAACAACAACCATACCATACCATACCATACTTAATTGACCACTCCCCATGGGGGCTTTTCAGAGCCAATGAAACACAATCAACGAAACGAAAGAACAGAACAACGACAACAACAACTGTTAAGAATCCCAATTGGCCGGAGGCAAACCACCGGCTTGGCTATTTACAAGTGCAGCTGAGAAGTTGAAGCAGGAACTACCAGGAACAAATTGAACCAGTGGCCAAAAAGTGTCTTGAACCTGGGATCCCCGGATCTCAAGGCAAGGGCCACACTGCTTCCGACAACAACAGAAAGATCGTCTCTTCTTTCATTTCTGGGGTTTGCTGCAATTGCGAGCGTGCTGCATTTTTTGTCCCAGCAGTGTAGCTTGGTAATTGTCACTTAAACCTTGTTTAACGGCCTAGCATTCACGAATCTACCTTTAGCTAAGAGGCAGAGCAATCAAATAGGTTATCGAAATACCATAGGCTCGATTGCGGTTAGGGACAGTCGGAATTCACCCGAGTCAACCCGAGCCCGAGTTACCCAAGTCGACCCCAGTCGGAATTTTACCCGAATCAATATCGGTGACTTAATATAAGGGAGGTTATGTAAACGACGTTTTGGATCACGGACGGCAACTGGAGTGAACTGTTTTCCTGTCTAAAAACAGGAAAAATAGTTCACTTCCGGTTGCCGTTCCGGTGCGGTTCGGGTGCGATACCGTTTGCGGGTGCCGTTGCAATATAAATGTGGTAGTGTGAGGACAATATAAAAACTGTCTTCACACTACCACATTTATATTGCTAAGTATCTTTCCTCCATTAGAGACGGTTCTCTTCCGGTAACCGTCGGCGTCTCAAAACCGTTGCGTGCTCAAGCCCCCTATTATTGCTTAATTAAGGGCGCTATCTTCTGAGCTGAGGCAGATGTAGAGCTTTAAAGGAAATACGAGTTTATCATTTATTTTCCGCGGGGGAAGCATTGTGGCCCAATGGTTAGGACGCTTGCCTTGGGATCCGGGGATCTGCTTGAATTTGTTCCAGGTAGCCCCTGGTTCAGCTTCTCAGGTGCACTTGTAAATAGCCAACTGGTTTGCGTCCGGCCAGTTGGGATTTTTAACAGGTGTTGTTGAATGTTCTGTTCTGTCGTGATTGTGTTTCATTAATTGGCCATGAAAAGCCCCTATGGGGAGTGGTCAATTAAATATGTATCGAATCGTATCGTTTAAACTCAGCATTTCCCAGACGACAGTCCAAGGATCTACTGACTGAGCTAATCTGTGGGTTTTGTCAATGTTTACTGATCAGATGCTTTCGCAGCAAGTTGATTGTCTTGGTTTGCCAAACAAACAAGCCATTTTGACTCGATTTCAAGAAGCCTTTCGCACCATGTGGACTCAAAATGGGGATCACATTAGTCGGATGTATCTTGGGACTGGGACATTGGATGGCAAAACCAAGGTATGATCCTCTCACTTTTCTAGACAATTTAAGCGATTGTCTCTTATAGACACCTGAAAAATCCAGTTGGCTTCAACAGGATTTGAACCCATGACCTCTGCGATGCCCCTGCAATTTTCTACCAACTGAACTATGAAGCCACATGGGCTCATATCATGTTTTCCTGGCCCGCGAAAGGACTCAATAAAACAAATTTGTTATATAGCTGAAATTTCTCCCCTCAACAGCGCGCCCTCTCATTGGTTACTTTGAGATCACATAACATCTAGCAATAAAACTGTTTCCCGACAAAAGTCTCTGAGCGGGCAACATTACAAAATCTATGACGTCAGAAGGTAACAGTGCACTGTTACCCGCAATTAGGGAGCTTACGAAACGACGACGACGACGGCTACGAGGACTTCATTTAAAAATACGAGATCGCGTTGTTCATATCACTACGAAACTATTTCATGTCGTTTCGCGTTAAAATGTGCAGTAACTGTCGCGGGATTAAACTGGTTTGAGTGGGTTGGAAGCGTCGATAGAGAACTGAAAATTCCTCGTCATGTGCTAACGTCCTCCACAGAACCTTGAATTTGGTCATTTCACGTCGTCATTTAGGAGATGACCGCAAAGAAATGTACCAAAATGTAACACGCACGTGCAAAGCGTGCAGAGCCATTGTTTTTGCTCCCTAAACCTATTGTTTTGTAGTGTCGTCGTTGCCGTCGGCGCCGTCGTTTCGTAAGCTCCCTAATGTTGATCGACAGCCGCTGTTGCTGTTGCCGTTGCAGGTTTTTCTTTTTGTGCTATATAACAAATCACTTAACGAATGGTCCCTCGGAAAACAGTTAATTTTGTTTCTCTCGAATTTCAATGTTTCCCTCGGTTGCGCCTCAGGGAAACATTGAGATTTTCAGGAAACAAAATTAACTGTTTCACTCGGGACCAGTCATTAAGTGTTTAATATTTGAAGTGCGTGTTACAGACGAAAGAGAGAAATGATCATCACCCTTATCTGGACAATTGAAATTATTTATGAACATTTATTTCATGTAAGTGCGAAAATCATATTACTCTCTTTCATCTATAGCCCGCTCTTATACACACCCTTTCAAAGCAAAGGTATGTTTTCCTCCTGTCCAACTCACTCTGAAAAAAGAAACTTATACTTGGTTAACAATGATAATAACTTTTCATCTGTCCTTTATCTGTATAGGTGATCAATAAACTCAGGGATGGCGCTCGCTCGGTACATAGAACCATCGTCAATAATTTTTTGGATGGAAGTAAGCAAGAAGCCATTGATATGTTGTTGCTTGGCAACACATTTGTGGGTGAGCTTGGTGAGAGGGCAAGGGCGCTGCTTTACGCGTCGTTTCTTCATTGTAAGTTTCCTTCAAAACTTTGTTTACCAATCACTCTCTAGCCGAAACCTTTGCTTGTTCATTTCAGCTATTTAATAGTTCGCCCTTGTTAAACGTAACGGTCAGTTTCGAACGAGAGAAATAACGGGCGTTGATTCAAAATAAGCGGGCTGTGATATTTTTCTCATATTTGCAGCTTCTCCTACGATACTCCGAGAGCTGTGCGACCGCCATCTGGAATATACCACGTGGTCTAACATTCGCGTATGTGTCGGTACATGGAATGTCAATGGCGGGAAACACTTCCGGAGCATTGCTCACAAACACCAAACAATGCACGACTGGCTTTTAGATTTTCACAAGACCCTTCCAGACAGCGGTTATTCGGAAAGCGATCATGTGGATTTCCGGGTACCAACGGACGTGTTTGCCATTGGTTTTGAGGAACTCGTGGACTTGAATGCATCAAACATCGTCTCAACGAGGTGAGAGTAGGTCACCTCTGTTTCACATCGTCTTTCGTTTTAAAAGGACTCAAATTGAATAACTCTCGTAATTAGAAAACGTCAACTTTCGACTCGCTTCAAAGAAGAGGCAGAAGCTGTCTGTTGTAACAGAGATTGGTCGAGGGTGGTGGAAAAATTTTTTTGTGACCCCACCCCCTCGCCCTGGGGGAGAGAATGTAGTGCCGTGAGTATTTTAATAGGGTTAATTTAGGATTTTTTCCTGCTTTTATTCGATCAAGAAACCTGTGTTTTGACAGCATGACCTGATCAGTTCCTCTAATGTCGTCACAACGCCTGGTAAAGATATTTTCGAAGTTCCCTTAGGAGCTACGGAAACTCAGCTTTCTTTTCGCTTTTTGAACGTGTCGATTTCTTGCCGTAAGTTCCTCGCCAAGGGTTTGATAGCTTTCATCATGGACCTTATATCAAATTGTGATTGTGCGATGTTCTCATCACGCCTATGCGTAACATACGAAAAGAGGGACCAGGCAATACCTACATTGACCAACTTTCACTCATTTCGGTGAATTTCTAGGTCTAGTCAGAGAAAGGAATGGGGCGAAGAGTTGCGGCGCATTATATCACGTGACCATGCCTATGTCCTGGTCACGTGCGAGCAGCTTGTCGGTGTCTGCCTCTTTGTGTTTGTTCGTCCTTATCTTGTACCCTTCTTAAGGTAAGCGATGTATTTGCACAGCCACTTGTGTTAAACTTACCTGTTGAGTCTTATTCTGGGCGAAAGCTGTGGTATTCTGTATCAAATATATAGTGTTCTTGAAACCAATCAGGATAGCACATCTTTAAGACGTTCTTCTCCTCATCTTTCAGAGTCAGGATGCGAAGATTCCGAGAAAGCTGCTTTTTTTCTAGCGACGCAAGCGTACATGTAAGCACCAGCAGCATATGCATGCTCTTTTACTTGCCGCCAATAAGTGTCTTAAGTCCTAACAAAAAGTACAAATTGATCAAGACGCTTCTTGGTTTGTGTAAGTTGCTTGTGTCTATGCTTGCGCCGCCAGTGAAAACCATTCCAAAGAGAGCTTCGCCATCTTGCGCCATCTTCTCTTGAATTGGTCATTACACTGTAGGCCCAGAAAGTCATAAAATGAGATGGCGCACGTTGTGACGCCTCGGGTGCAAACGTCACCTATCTGTTTAAAACAATAGAAGGCAGCTTACGCAAAGGACGACTTGGACAGCTACGAGAAAACGACAAAACAATACTTTAGTGAACAAAAACAAAGTCTTTGCACGAACAATCTTGGCTTCGCTTGTTTCAGACAACTTCTCGTTAACCGCTTCTTTTAAGAAGTTAGCGCTACATTTGTACATAACAAGCAAAAAAGGAGCTAAAATCAAATCAGTTTCTTTGATTTTTGGCAAAACGCAAATTTCAGTTTCACGTTTGCCGTCTGCTGTAAACGCAAAGCTCAATCTACCTATTGTCCATTGTAAACGACGAAGATCTGCAAATGAGAAACGGAGAAAGGAGTCCTGTCGACTTTGTTTGTAGCATAATTGGCTGTTTCTAGGAGATTATCAGAGGGGAATATTAGAGCTCCAGTAGGGGAATAAGTTTTATTATTTTCATATTATCACATATTGTTTCAGCCCCGCTCTGCCCTCTCGCAATCAAAGCCGCGCCCAGCTTTTAAGACAGTGGAAAATAAGAGGGGGTCCCGTCTCTTTGTTGCAGTTCCTTGGTCCCTATCTTGGATTATTGATAGTAGAGCTTGAACGAATTCGAACGAAAACACGGATTGAAGCGACCTCTTTTATGTTGTGTCTTCACGTTGAAAATTGGTAACTCGTACTCTTCGCTATATTTGAACGTCAGTGATGGTTATTTTACATCTTGGCAATTATAATTGCTCCTTCTTATGTTAGGGACGTGGCTGTGCAAACTGTCAAAACCGGACTGGGTGGGAATGCTGGAAACAAAGGAGGAGTTGCTATACGTCTCTTACTACATGGGACTTCAATCTGTTTCGTCTGCTCACACCTTGCGGCTGGCCAATCAGGTGTAACGGAGAGAAACCGCGATTATCACGACATTGCTTCAAGGATAGCCTTTCCTATGGTACAGTACTTTTTATGAGTCGAGTCCCTGCAATCACTCATTAGGGACTTAAACTCAAATATTTTTAGTCTACAATATTGATATCCCCACCAATAGCAAGCATATTTGATGATTCTTACCTCAAAATGTCGCTTTTTATCTGCCGGACAAGGCGCGCAAAGTTATCAAAACTAGCAGTAATTTGGACTCGCGCGACCGTGATGTGAGAGGCATCGGTCTATTCTCGATTTTACGTCACAAACTGCTTTACAATGCAAAACTTCAATGCAAAATTTGAGAATAGACCCATTCCTCTCACTTGACGGTCGTGGGTCCAAATACTAGGGAATTTAATAAATGGTGACGGCTACGACTACGACATCGCCACAAAACAGTAATATCATTGGTTAAAAGAGCATAAATAATCGTGCTGCACGTACAGCACGGATTTTAGCAAGTTTGTTTGCGGTCCTCTTCATAACGACGACGTGAAATCACCAAATTTGAGGTTTTGACGACAACGTAAGCATGCAACAGAGAATCTTTCATTCTGTATTTTAACTCTGAAACTGCTGGTACAAATTTATTTTTAGGATACTTCGCCCGCATTGTAGCACGTGAACGAGACTGAAGAATCGCCAAAGACTTATGATAGAGCCAAGTTATATTTTGAGGTGACGTTTTCGTGTGACCGTCACCGTCGTAGATCTTAAATTCCCAATACCAGTTCAGCCAAGTAAACTTGCCTTGCAAGGCACAGAAAAAGCGAAATTCTGGGTAACAATGGCGACATATGTTTGCTTTGGATGGGGAGATTTATGTTAGGAACAAAAAATATTTGAGTTTAGGTGCACTTTAAGATCTAGGACGAGGACGTCGACGTCGACGAAAAAGTCATCTTTAAATATAAGATTGCACTGTCGTAAGTCTTTCGCGATTATTCCATCTCGTTCTGCACGTGGTACAATGTAGACAAAGTTTGCTGGCCCTTTTTTGACACCCGTGCCAATTTCAAACGAGCCGTGCCAAATATTTTATGTAGTGTAAACCGGGCTTTAAACTCCCTAGTGAGATTTCGTTCGGCAGTTATGCGTGCTCACTACGATATATTCGTCCGCAGATTCACTACGTTTGGTGTGCACAAAGTTTCTTTACTTTACCATCACAGTCTCTAGAGTCAGGAGCCTAAAGCTTGGAACTTCAGTAAAATTCACGTTTCTCTCTCTCTCTCTCTCTCTCTCTCTCTCTCTCTCTCTCTCTTAGGAGTTATCGTTTTCTTTGATCATCTAAATTTAAAACGGCTCTCTTGCCAAGTATTGTCATCCCCTATAACGCCACAGGTGTTACAAATTAACTTTCAAATGAAAAGGGCCAAGTCACACTATTTGAAGTAATTTCATGACTCGTCAAATTGTCGTAAAATGGAATAGAACATCGCAATAACCTCAAAAAACTGTAGAACAAAAAATAAATAAATGCAAGAAAGCAAAGGGGATTCATGGAAGGGCCAAAAAAGCAAGATTGAAAAGATTGAAGTTTAGGTAATCTTAAAATGTCAACACAGAGTATTTCAGGTTTCTATATATAACTCCACTGGATAAAGGTTATTTTTGCTCAGAATCATCTTTGCGATATAACGATGATTTCATCGCTGCGCTTTGTGCTTGCGTCGCTAGTGAAAACCAATCAGGCTTAAGCATCAAAATCAACCACGGCAACCGCCATTTCGTTCAAATGCGCAGTCGCAGGGAATCTGCAAAGGCCAGAAGAAGCAAACTTTATTGTGCTTATGCTGTGTTTCGTTTTCACACAACGCAAGCGAACACAAGCATAAGCGCAAGCCTAAGGGAATGGAAATATTTTGATCTCCGAGAATAACCTTTATTACATATTCATTCAATTAAAATATAAAAATTTCAGTTCAGAAGGGGTTTACAAATATAAAATTGTTTATTAAAAGTAGGCCAGCAGCTGTACAATTTACTTTAAAAAAATTTACTTTACTGATTCTTTTGCTTGTGTCAATCCCTTTTCCACGGTAATATAAGCTCTCTTATGCTTGCGCTTGTCTTTGCGTCGCTAGTTCAAAACCAGGCTAAGGAATGTCTTATTACTATTTTTTGATATCAAATTCCTGATCAGCTAATTATTTCTCCGAAACTGCCCGAAATACCGTGAAACAGCCCCTTTCTAATTAACGCAGTAAAGAACAATATAAAAATATTTGGACCCGAGAACATGATCACTTAAATTAGGGGTGCAAATTGTTTGCTTATAGTTTAGTGGCGTTTGGGTAGAGTCCCATGTGGTAATTGCTGGTAAGTTAACGCACCTTTTTAGCTCTATACGATAATTGCCCATTTCAGTTCGTTTGGCAGTCTAAAAGAAAGCTTACGCACCTTAAGCTTCCTGCTAGTGTACAAAATAATGGAAACCTTTGAAAAAATAAGCAAACAATTCCCAGAGAAAGGTCATAGAATCTGCAAAAATGGTGTACTCTTGTTCCTCTCATTTTGTAGGGTCGCAGTTTATCATCACATGATTATGTTTTCTGGTGTGGGGATTTCAACTATCGCATTGATCTGCCAATAGAGGAGGTGAAAGAACTCATAAAAAATAAGCAGTGGGAAGAACTTCTGAAAGAAGATCAATTAAAAAAGCAAAAGAAAGAGCTCAAGGTACTAAAAGAATCGATATCAATGAAGTTACGAAGATTTTTGCAGTCATGTAGCGCGTTATATCTATGCTCAAATTCACTTTGCACTAGTTTGCGGCCAGACTACTTTATAGCCTGCGAGCAGGCCCTCTGAGGGACTGGGGTTGGGGGTAGAATGAGGGCCTGCCCGCATGGCTTTGTATTTTGAATGTCGCGTCCAAATTTTGGACGCAAAATACTGATTGGCTGAAATTAAATTACCTCGTGACGTCACCATTGACAAGCTCCGACAACAAGAAAGCCTCTTCGCTTCGCAGAGATGAGGTGGTCAGAAATGCGTCTGAGAAAATTGTAGAATGTTGCAATTTACCATAACTTTACATAATTAAAGGTCGGGCAACGCGATGCAATGGCCTCTCTACTGGAAGGAAGGAAGTTCTATCTCTGTTATCCACAGAATTCGAGAAAAGTCTTATTTCCCAACTGTTTTTCGTAGCGGCCAAAATACGAGGGCGACTTCATGTCACCGTGGCTGCCTCTGTTGCTGATTTAACGATAGAGGAACTCTACACAAGCAAGCAAGCAAGCAAGTATTAGGCTAAGCCGAAAAGGCGGCTCCACAAATGATTGCTCGATCTCCTCGTAACTCCGCAATACTCCGATACACTTGAAAACAAAATATTCCAATTTTCAAATTATTGAATTAGTAAAATACATATCTATAACCACAATTGAAATAAAATGGTGTAGGTATTAGAATATCTGTCTAGTATTAAAAGTGTGATGTAGCAGTTGTAATGTCTGTATTTCATTAAAATAAATTTAAAAAGATAATTCCGCTTCGCTTTACCGAAATTTGGCAGCAGTTGTGGTCGACGAGTCTCACACAGTGGAGATGCGGTCAGGGAAAACGAATGTCTCTATTACGATTCCCGTCGTTTGAAGTTTGTGTGCTAAATTTTTCCCTGACGAACGAAACACTTTTTCCGCGGAAGGGACTTCGACGAATTACCGTACTGAATATTCAGCTACGCTTTACAGCATCAGCAATAGTTGTTAGGCTTTTCTGGCGAAGGCTTCCTTCCTTTACAGTTTTTTTTAGTTTCTGCCTCGGGCAAATTGAAATACACAACGCGTGGGTTTCTGTTTTCTGTTTTTTTTTTTTAATGTTTACTTCTGGTGCGCGCTGATTGGCTAATTTTTGACAGCTCTCTCAGCGTGACATCAGGAGGCGGCATTCAAAATTCAAAGGGATGCGTGCAGGCTCTCCTCTCCCACCGAAGAGAGAGAGCCTGCTCGCAGGCTAACTACTTTAGGACGCAAATGACAGCTTCGGAGTTTTGGTGGAATATTTGAATATTTTTCGTAGCTAGAACTTATCATCGCACTTTCTTTCAAGGTTTTTCGTGCTTTTATCGAGGGAAAAATCGCGTTTGCTCCAACCTACAAATACGATCTGTTTTCTGATGATTATGACACCAGTGAGAAGATGCGCATTCCAGCCTGGACCGACCGCGTCCTGTGGAGGAGGAGAAAACCTCGGTACAAGTCGACCACCATGGCTCGAAAACACGTGGTAGCACAGCACAACCAAGCCCCACAGGGTGAGGACCATCTTCTGATGGAAGATGAGGACATAGACGATGTCGCTGAGGATGAGGAAAGTGACGGTGATGATTGTGAAGAATTCAATGAAAAAGACACAAACGAGGCCAAAGGTAAAAAAATAAATCGATAGATTGATATATCAATCTTGCAGCGATCGTGAACAATCTCGACCCCAGAGCTCTTCTTTTGACTGAGGGAGAGAAGAGCTCTGGGGAGCCCTGAAACAAATTGTCTTCTCATTGGTTTTCGTGAAGAACAATAAAAAACGTCTTTAATTGGTGCATTCATGTTAGCACGAGGAGTGAGCAGGCGTAGTAAGGTTCAAATAACCAATTTTTGGCTATAAGAACTCTACGGCGCATGTTCTCCGAAATAGAGTTTCCCAGAGCCTTGGGTCGACCCGAGGTTCTAATGACGAGAATGCGATCGTGAAGAAAAGGCGTACGAGCAATGCGTATGCGCAGTCAGCCCAGTCGTGGCTCCCGCAATCGTCGTGTGGGGTCGATGTTAATGGCTCCTCTAAACAGGGTTCCGTGGCCCAGGGGTGATCCAAAAGTATGAGAGAGAATAATGTGACATTTTATGTTCTCTACTCTCGCTTTACCGGATGCAGAGCAATCAAGGGAATCTTTGTTGAAATCGTTGTTAACATTTTGTCCATTGACATACGAGTTTGCTCACAGACGGCATTATGCTATTCCCAAATTGACTTCAAAAGGTAAAAGAACGTGTTAAACTTAATTAAATGTCCAATTTTAAGCCGTTTACACAACACACCAGATATTAGCCACCAAAGACTAAAAAAATATTGGGTTTTAAAAGTGCCCTACATTC
>NC_090869.1:63691397-63696397 GCF_036669935.1 Montipora foliosa | reverse complement strand
ATTGACTCCTAGAGGTTCCCCATTGACGAGTCTGGCGTTAGGCCAGTTTAGGTCGGTGTATGGGTGAAAGGGTTAAAGTGGTAGAACTTGAACCTTCGTTTAGATCCTACCATGCAGCATATGATGTACGTTCAAATTTACCCACAGACCAGTTGTAGCCCTGATAGAAATCGAAATACAGAAAGTAGACTGGGCCAAGCAAAATAAAGTTCATGACACTGTTATGAAGACCATGGGACCCGCTGATCCTACCATCGTGGTCACCAGTGAGGACAGCGAAGACGACGATGCTGGCATTGATGTGTCCGAGCTTCTTGATGTCGTAGAGCCTTATGGGACGGTGGTTTTAGTAAGGTGAGGTTTCAACAACTAATGATTGGGTAAGGTTTTTTTTTTTCTGAGAGATACGTTAACTGTTAAATTCATTTTCAGTTCCTGGGATCGTGTCGTACCTCATTAAACAGGCTTCAGGATTGGCCAAAAGAACAATAGAACGAACGAAGATAACGATAGATTTCGCACAGAAAACAATAGCAAGTACGACACCATACAGCAATGAAATATAGTGTTCAACAAGAGGTACGACCCTACCCAATTCCTGGCGCTTACGGGATGAGGAAAAGCCTGTAGATAGAGCGGACGAACAAGCGCTTTTTGAGTGACGGATTGCATCCGGAATTGTGGCGTTTTTCCTGTGTATTGACATGATCCACCGCTCCTGTTTTGCTAAATGTTTTTATCCCTATGGAGGTGATTTGCTTGTGAGGTTCTGTCCAAAAGGCAACTTCCGGTTGGCTTTCTTTACATGGGTACCTTAATAGGGAGAGCTAGAATCCACTCGTGCGTGCAATAGTTCAGGGATCTGCTATGTTGAGTGGGGCCATGCGAGGTGAGCGGTGATGAATACGGGCCTTGTTCTTCCTCCAATCCTTTCCCTCCCCTCCCCCTCACCCTCTCTCTCCTTGTCCCCTAATTTATTTACTTTTGTTACTCTGCATAAATTTCATTCCGCACAATTATGCAAGTCCGCAAGTCATGCCATTCCTCATGCAAACTTGCGCTCCTTTTACACTCGCCATGCTCCTTCATGTCAGTGACGTTGCTTTGTTTGTCGTAATTTTGTAAAATTGGAAGGGTGGTTGACAATGAAATCCTGCTCACAATGGACGATGGTCGCAGTGCGTTAAGAGCGCTGGAATTGGACGGAAAGGAGGTAACGAAATTAGGAGACGTAACCAAGGGTTGAAATTTTTTTCAACCAATACCAATAGCCCATTTCCGAGTTGCTGCATGCCTCAGTTTCAAAGCGAGTGCTGGTGCACAACCATTCAAATGGAAATGAGTTGCGTATTCTTATGCAAATCAAACTCATTTCCCTTACAATAGTTGAGCACCAAGAGTCACTTCGAAGCCGAGACAAACAGCAACTCGGAAATGGCCCATTCAGGCTTAAATGCCTTTTAGATTTATTATATTACTGTTTTTACTGTATTTTTGTTTGACTTTGCTCTTAATTTAAATGTAGTTATTGTAAAACCAGTACTCAGCTGTTCAAAACCAGATCAATAACGCTATCATCCTTGATTAAATACAAACCTAGGATTGAATTTTGCCCGCCAAAAATTCCTAAACCTTTTAATTTTATGCTGAATGAAAGCAGGCAGGTTAGACTGACAAGTTTGGAAGCTAAAAATCTTGTGGAACCTTTTTCTGATCAGAAAATAAACTGCAATTTGAGTTTCCCGTAATTCAGCATTAGCTTAGAATACCAAAAAACGTTTCGAAGCTTGTCTGTTTAGCAGATTCGTTTCCCCTTGAAATCATTTGAGCTCTCTGTCAAAGATGTTTCAATTTACCTTAGGAATTTTTGCATGCAGTACAAAAAGGTGTCAGTTTCTTGCAACTTTAAGAAATTCATCGGCCTAGAAACAGAAACAAATATAAAAAAAGTGTCTACAAAATATTCCTTAAAACGTTGGTTGCAATTAATTGCTGTTGTGTTTTGTTTAGGTATCTGGCAAAACTATCCAAGTTCACCTAAAATCTGAATCTCTTCTGTCCAAAACTGACCTTACAGTTCAAACTCTTGTTTCAAAAGATTCATCATTCGTGGATCCTTCGGAAGGGCTCGACAATAGTGCGTTCTCGCCGGTAAGAAGTCGTGCCTTATCGGATTTATTGGCTTCCCCAACCGAGAGGCATTCTACTGGATTGCCTGTGCTGGAACCGATCAAGATTCGATCAACTGAAAATGCCGAAGATGAAAGTTCGGAGAGCGATCCCGAAGACGAAGAGACCGAGATAGTCAACGATAGCGACAGTGAACCCGAAGCAGATCGTGAGATCAAAAGGACTGGACACCACCACGGAAGCAGTGATGGTAGGAATTTCCGTTCTGTGGTTTATTGCGAACCTTGAAAAAAGTTAGAAATTTAAAATAGAAAAATAGAAAACTGAAACAAAGTTATTAGTTTGCAAACATTTTGGGGTCTTTTTAAGTAGCCTGACTTCGCCGTTTTCACTGGCTGAAAAGATTGTATAAAAAAATCCCTCTCTCAAAAAGTACGCGCCTTATGGTTGGCCGTCTTTTACACCACGGCTTGTCTAACTTTTTGGCGTGCTTCACCACACGATTTGATTTTAAAGATCTTAGTGACTTCTTCTACATCTACATGATGGGGAAGGGGGAGGGGGGCTGCACCTGCACCTGCAAAGGGATATACCCATAACTGTAAGACTTACTTATGAAAAAGGGATAAATTAATTAATTAATCACTAAATAAAAAATTCAAAAATTAATTATAAATTTCATTCTTAATTATATTGTAAATATAAATGAAGCCCTAATTAAAATTAATCATTCTAATCTAATTGCTTCCTTAAGAATGGAGTTTTCCTATATCTAAAACATTAATTGCAGTGAGTTCCATTCTTTAATAGTTTTACAGTAGAATGAGTTTCTGCAAGCTTCAGTGTTTGGTTTCAGTTCAATGAACTTGACTTTGTGGAAGGACCGTAGTTGACGATTGCGCTCTTTTAATGTGAGCTTAGGATTTCCATTGCTGATTCACCATGAATGGCTTTATGGAATAGCCTGAGGCGAGATGTTTTCCTTGTTTTCTGAAGGGGAGGCCAGTGCAGATCGTTGAGTAAATTTGTAACAGTTTCACGAGCGCGCTCCCAACAAGAATATTACTATAAATCACGTCTCCTTGTTTTTTGCAGTTCAAGTTATCACCCTTCTGCTTCTTCACTCGAGCCACAGATTGAACTTAAGAAACACGGACCGTACTTTGAAGCTGTTTAACACCTACGACGCTAGCATAAGAACAATTAGTATTTACACTAACTAACTGCAAGTTAATGCGTCAGCGTGTTGCTTCTGCTTTCTTTGTTTCTGTAAAACAGCCTTTGTAGTTCTGCTCTCCAACTCGGTTTGCAAGAAGTATGTATGAAGTATGTTCCAGATGAAAGATGTAAATGACGAAAGAATATCAGTAGCAACATTCAAACCATCTCATGTTTGTTGTGCTTTGACAAATTTCCATCTCATCCCCGGTTGGGAGGGGGGGGAGGGTGTATGGGTGGGGTTGAAGTTTAACTGGATTTGCAATTTAACCAAGGTTAGCTATTCTTTATTGCCTTTTTTGAAAAGGAAAAAAACTCTTCTCTAACATTTGTGTCATTCGTCAACTATATTTTGAAACAGATGAAGAACCCGAACAAGAAGAAAGGAAGACGGTACCTAAGCGCCCTCCACCTCCGAGGCCGGCGGCCGTAAGACCCAAACCGGCAACCAAGGTTCCTTCTCAGTTACAAGCGAAAATAGAAAAAGAGGCCCTTGTAGGTTCAGGACCTGTAGCCGGGGGCCAGTCTGTTGAACCTGGTAAAGCACTTGATGATTTTGATCCATTGTCAGAAGACCCCACGAAACAGGCACAAAAGCCGAGCAGACCGGCTCCGCCCAAGCGACCTGCCCCTCCCAAGAGGCCTTGCGATACTCCAAAAGCACCCTCCATTTCAGCCCCAGTTCCTTCTCGAGTGAATGCCAAACCTAAACCCAAGGTTGAAGTCATTCATGCTACAACCAAGAAAGGAAAGCAGGTGAGGGTGAATATTAGGTGCTGTTTTCTTGATTTTCTTCAACTCTATAATACTCCGCGTGCCATATTTAAGTTTGCTTTAGCCTCGTGTTCAAAGAGAGGCTAAGTGCCAATTTCGTTATGATAATTGATGTCACATTTCGTCTGGCCCGGTGAAATTCCAGTTTTCTTAAGAAAGACTAATGCTCTCCTTTAACTTAAAAAGGGGTGAGAATTCAGGATTCCACGTCACTTGTTCTGATAGACAGTGGTTTTTAGGCAACAACAGTCAAAGCACCGAGTTTTGCTAGTGTCACAATGACGTACTGAGGGACTCGTATTCAATGACCGGTTGTTCCAATAAACATGTTCGACGTGTGGTATGAGTCGCAAGAGGAGGCTGACCAAAGATGTTGGAGAAGTGACTCGATGCAGAAACGTCGAGAGCTATTCAGACTTCATTAGAAACAAAGCAAGGTCGGAGTTCCATGAAACACATGCTCACAACTTGAACTACTTGCAGAATAAGACATCACGTCTCGAGTATCACATTCGACGCACGTATAAAAAGTGTAAAAATAAAATAACAATGTTTAAGAATCTTGAAGATTCTTAAACATTGTTATTTTATTTTATTTTATTTTCCTAGCCGCGGCAATTACTATTTCTTTAACACATGCTCACAGTGGGGTAAAAATAAGCCTATCTCAACAGATTGAATGCAAATTCCAGCGACTATTCTGTATGCTTGTTTTGTCCTGGCGTGGTCAAGTGTTTTTTGAAACTTCTAACCTGCGTCTTAAGCTCCGTCCACACGTACCCGGGTATTTTTGAAAACGGAGGTATCTTCTGCCGTTTTTTACCTTCCGTCCACACGTAAACGGCGTTTTGGGTCATCGAAAACGGGGGTTTTCGAAT
>NC_090869.1:63663897-63681397 GCF_036669935.1 Montipora foliosa | reverse complement strand
GACGATTACGACTCATCTAGTTTTATCCAGGAAAGTGAATTTCAACCAACTTGGGGTGATGTGCTGTTTGGAAAGGTTTTCGGAGGATTTGCCAAATGGGACGCTGTGTATTTCCTGAATATAGCAAATGAAGGATACAAATATGAGCAGTTCATGGCTTTCTTCCCTTTATATCCGTGGACATTACGAACTTTGGCATGGATGTTTGAACCAGCGGCCAAGTTTTTAATAAGCAAGCGTAATGCTCTTCTCTTACTTGGCTGGATTAGCAACACAGTCTGGTTTACTTTAGGCGCTGTGGCGCTTTACAAACTGACTCTTCGTTTATTTGAAAGAAGAAAGGTAGCTCTGGTTTCAGCTCTTCTGTTTTGCATTAACCCTGCGAGCGTATTTATGTCCAGCCTCTACACAGAAAGCTTGTTCTCTTTCCTTCAGTTCACTGCACTATATTATTTAGAAAATGAGATTTTAATTTCAGCTGTACTTCTGTTCAGTCTTGGTTCGGCAACACGTTCCAATGGAATCACATCTTGCGGGTTCGTAGCTCATTGCATAGCAAAAAAAATTCTTTCTTGTGCATCGTTTCCACAGCAAGTATCATATGAATTTATTGTGGGAAAGTTCTTCTCTGTTGTGATTGCTTTTCTGAAGATGTTACTCTTCAATGGAATTGTGGTGGCTCCATTCATCCTTTTTCAGTTGTATGGATACAAACTGTATTGTTCAGATACTTCATTGGCGAAACTAGCCTGGTGTAACAAGTGGCTTCCATTTCCTTACTCGCACATTCAATCAACCTACTGGGAGGTTGGATTTTTACGTTACTTTGAGGTGAAACAAATCCCAAACTTTCTGCTTGCTTCACCAATGATTGTACTTTGTTTGTGTGCAATACTGACCTACTGTTGTGACCAGCGGAACCGCAATTCAATCAAAACACTTGCTCTTTTAGCAGGAAAACATAAGCAAGATGATTTTGCAAGGTACACATCGTGGAAGTACTTTTTTCTCTAAGCAGAGGCAATGTTAACCTTGAATCAAGGCTCCTTTCCTGTTTAGTCTTTTTTCCTAGAAAAAACAAGGTGGTTGCAATTCAAGAAGAAATTAGAGAAATTTCTTATGCCCTGTGGAAATTATGGTACTTTTTGGTTCCATAAAACAGAGCTAAACCATTGTGCATTCACATTCACTATACGATTTGTGGCAATCAAGGAGACTTAACACTGTGTCAGCCTGTAGCGAGCATGAGAAAATGGGACTAAAATGGTCCCCACGTGTATTCAGGTCAGACTTAACCAAAACTTACTTTTTCATTTTGACTTACCGGTAATGTGACCAAAATCCCCTGAAATCTTAGTTAAATGAAAAGTGCCCATCAGACTCTAATTGCTGCAAATCATGTGACCAAAAATGGTTAAAATAATACACATGGGGGAGGGGTAGGTTTTTTTGTGGAAGAACTTTCCAACTTTTATACCTCTCCCTTAATGGTTGTTTAATCAACCTTGAATCTGGCTTACAAAGAGACAAGCTGTAATCATGCTGTCCCTGTTGACAACAAGGGAAAAAGGATGGAAGAGTCTTGGTTCAAGATTAAAATTAATACATACTTATTAACTGAGAGGGAAGGCCATGTGGGAAAATATTTGACCAGAGGTCATGAGCCTACATTACATGTATTTAATTCTCATAACTTAGAGTGTGTTACATGGCACTACATGTATCTTGTTTTAGGAGCTATGAGCATTATGCCAATGAATATGCCAACATGTGTGATTTTTTCGTTGTACATAATTTTTTTGAGGCACCTGAACACTATATTGATCGTTATTAATTTCAGTAGGAAGTCAATTCACCAGTCTGAGAAGAGGGACACTGACTTTTACCACAGCCCATCTGTGTTTGTGTATGTTGTTCATCTGGCATTTATGACATTCTTTGGATTTACGTCCATGCATGTGCAGGTTAGTGTTTCTCTGTTGTCAGTCAAGAGTTACTTTACAATGAAAAGAAGTGTCAATAATTTGATCAGTTAAAATGTTCTTCACTATTAGCTTACATGTAAGGGTGGTCAATTGGCACTCCACTGTTATTAATACATGAAAGAAACAATAATTCAATGAAACATAACAATGGTTAAGAGCCCAAACTGGAAGGTGTTGTAACGATAGGACAAGGTCAAGTTTCTTATTGACCAATCACCATCCACGTACTCCATGTGCTTTGTAGGCCAGGTTACCCGGAACCTTGTGTTGAAATTCAACTAGAGGAAAATTGTTAAATACCGTTACAGGTGTGTTGTGTGTTGTCGTTCAAACTTCACAAGGATCTAGTCTAAAGAGACGGAGTACTTGACAGTTGGCACTTTCCATAGTGTGGTAGAGTTAGCTTCAGGATGTCCAAGAACAATCTAATTGGAGGGGGAAATGGGGGGAGGGGTAGTTTCTAAAGGAAGTGTGGTATTGCATCAGTGGGGAGAGAAATGCAAAATTTTGTTCAAACATGTTGATAAAGGTAAATACAACACAACACAATACTTTATTTAACGAGGGTAACACATTCTAATATGTGGCCCTAACGATCCGCAGTGGTAATAGAGATTTGTGAGCTGATGTTTATTCATGTCCAATACACCTGAAGTGAGTCAGGTCATCTAGGGAGTGGGATGGTGTGACTCACTGGAAGTCAGATAAGAGAGACTTAAAAAAAATACACAAAGGCGCTTACAGAGGGTAGAAGATGTTGGCGGATTGACCTCATTTGACACAGACGGCCATGACCAGACTCTGTGGGTGTTGGCCAGACTAATCGGAAGTCCGATCACAAATTTGCAGAGGTAGACGTGAAGCAAGCTAATTATTGCTCCATAAACGTTTTGAGGGTCAGGCCTTCATCTTTCCAGCCAGCCCTTCAATCCTTGCGAGCAAATAGCTTTAGCAAATCTTTCTTGCAGTGGTTACTTTACCATTGTGAACCAAATGTTCAAGAACAATTTAACAAGTTGTTAGGGTAGGATTTGAACCTGACTGAACCCTGTGTGAATTCAAGCCTAAACCATGGCAACCTTTGACCTCCTCGCAGCTGGTAGATGTGCAAGTTGTGCACAGACATCCACTGCTTCCTTTGCCAAAATAATGGATATATAGGTTATCGACCAAGCGTGAGGTCAAGATGGCTGGATATTGGCAAAGTTCTTGTTTTTTTTGCGTTGTTCATCTCGGTCCATAAAAACATAAAAATGCAAAAAATGAATGAGGCCAATATCCACCTATCTTGACCAAACAATCTTGGTCAATAAAGGATTTATTATATGGAATAAAACAGAAAAAATGATCTTTGATCTTGTGGGACCAAGCAAGAAATCCTGAGCAGGCAAACAGCTCTATGTTGCCCGCTCTGGTAGCCAATCACAGCGTGGGATTTGGTTCATCTTGCCTGCTCACGGTGCTAGGTAGTCATGTAATACACTGTAGGACAAAATATACCCTGACAAACACCTAAATTCCAAACTACGAGCACAAAAATGCTAGGATGTTTATCTCTTGATGTAAAAAGTTGCATTGCATCTATTATTAATCTGACAAATGAAAGGGCTGGCTTTTAAAGAACTTGTGCAGCTTAGTTAATTTAGTTTATTTTAGTTCTGTTATTTTCATAACCTGCCTTGTTGTAACTCAGTAACTGTTGTAACATTGTCCAGAACATGGTTAGCCCACTTGTTTGTTTACATTTCATAATTTGCTACATGTAAACTTTGCAGGTCATTACAAGATTCATAGCTTCTGCATCCCCTCTTATTTACTGGTATTCTGCTCATGTAATTATAAGAGAGACTGCTGAGTCAAGCTACAGGAACCTGAAGAGGAAATGGAAGTCTCACTTAATTTTGGGGTATTTCCTCCTGTACTTCTTCATTGGAACAGCGTTGCACTGCAACTTTTATCCTTGGACTTAACAAATCAAAGAGATCATACATGTACCTGTACATACAGTCTGTATTAGGGGCCTGTGGCACCTTGTGTGCCTTACCTCTATGAAATTTGATCCTCTGGGGAAGTGTAGTCTAAGGAAGGACTGTTGTTGGTGACTTATTTTTTGACTGGGTGGCAGTCATTTTGAGAGTAAAGTACCGGTAGTAGTGTGTACTCACTCATCTGGAGATGAAATTCCATCAAGGTATGTTAGTCCTGGGTCTTCCTGGGATCAAACCATTTTCAGTCTTACATGCTTTTGGTCTGGTAACCTTGCCCCCAGACCACCCCCCCCCCCCCCTTTCTCCTCCGACTGCAATTGCAAAGGAAGGTGGAGGTCAAGATATGATTGCTGCCAAATGGCTAAAATGGTTTTATAGAATATCTTTCCGACCAGTTACCTCAGACTATCTGATTGTTGTGCGGGAAGTCACAGGTAAGGTTGAGATCTCAAGCAGACCAACCGGCAGGTCTTTAAAGGGGGAATGAGAGTTTTTCTGTTCTCTGGTTGAAACTTCACAGACATCTTTCTCTATTAACCTTAACTCATGCTATTTAGGCAAACGATGTTTTAGTTTTTGAGAGGGGAAAACCAGAGAACCCAAATAAAAACCTCTTGAACTTGACTAGTCGTAAAATAGTAAATTGTAAAATAACTGAGTAAAATAGTAATTATAGTAAATTAATGATTGGGAATTAGGCCATTGCCTAGACATCTATTTCATTTGAAACGTTTTAAAAACTACTTGGACGACAAGCTATCTACAAGTTCAGTCCCATTTTCGCGTCCTTGTAACTATTGTTCTTAAGCAGCCTTTTAAATGAAGAGAACAATTTACTCCATACAGATGAACATATCCAAAAAGGTCTTTGGGCAAGGGCTTAATTTTGACCTTAAACATTAAAAATTGCTATGTCCAGTATTCACCCTTTTGGTGTGCGGGGAGCCCCTGTCATTATAATCTGTCTTATCCCTCATTCGTCAAACCTTTGTACCTTATTGCCATTCTTCTTCAAAAGTGCCACAAACAAACTTTGCTATTTGGAGGGATCAAATCTACCCAACCGTTTCACGTAAAGGCAAATATATGGTACCACATGAAACAAATTATATTGCTGAAAAGTGATTAGGGAAAAAGAGCTGCTTCAAAATTGAGTCAAAAATACCCTCAAGCTACACCGTATTGCAGTTTCCATATTTGGTTCCTGGCGAGTCCATCCTCTCACAAACTTCCCTAATTACTACGTCACCAGGGACTTGCAACAGTAGTATTTTGCGTACTTTCGTAGTCTTCTTTTCAAAATTATTATATATGAAAGACGTTCAAGAGAATTGAAGAACTCCATAAGAATTTTCTAGAAATTGCTTTTTATTTAACTTGCGCTCTTGGGTTCATCTGTAGAGTTTAAAGGTGGATAAAGAAATTGTCTTTGCTGATGAGAAAGCCAGCGTCATTTCTTAAAAAAAAAGATATTTTTTTTATGGGCAACCTTGTTCCCAGGGCTTTTCTCCGCCGGGACCTATCCGCTCTCGGCGGAGAAAAGCCCTGGGAACGGGGTTGGGACAAGCGACCTTAAAATTTTGACTCGATCTTTAGAGAAATGGAAAGGTCGGTCGAAATTTGATTTCAAGCCTTCTCACGACACAAAATTTTAAGGGCCGAGTACGTACCGCCACTCTGACTACTTGTACTGGAGAAAATAATTTTTGCAAAACAAATAGTGTTTTTGTCACAAAAAATGGGAATCTTAGAATGGCTCATTGCTTTGACGCGGCCATCTGTGACATGTTAGGTTTGGCCTAAGAGCTAATCTGACGCAAACAGCTTTATAACAAAAGGACAATCGTAATACGTCACAAGTCTTCAAGATGGCGGCACCCGGGAAATTTGAAAACAAAAACAGGCGATTCTAAACCTTATTTATTTTGGATACAGACGCTTTTTGTCAAAAAAGTTTGAACAAATTCGGCTATTTAGGCGGTCAGTATAAAATGCAGACTGCAGATCGCAGATTGGGTTTAAAATGCAGGCTAGGGGGCAAAATGCAGATTGCAGACTGGGTTTAAAATGCAGACTGAGGCCTAAATTGTCGATATATTTTCAAGTTTCCTTAGGGCCACGCAATGTCGGTCTCGTTTTCTCTGCCACGAAAATTCCTTCTAGGTCTATTTCATTCTAAAAGAATTGTTACCATTGAGAATTTGTATTTGTTCTTTAATCTGAAGCATAAACATTTGGTGATTTGCTTCATGGTATTCGAATCTGACGATTGCTGAACGTCATACGATGCAAATACAGACACGTCACCAGTTGCTTTGCGCGCGCGTACTCCAACCTTTGGCCGTAGTTCAGCATGGCGGGGATTTCTGCTAATAAATCCAAGATAAGACTGCAGACTGAGGCCTAAATTGTCGCATTCTTTAAAAATCGTTCAGAAAATATGCGTTCCACTTACCGTAGTGACCGCACTGATCGCCTTCCCCCCAAAAAATCTGCTCTGTATCATTTTCTTAGCTCGATATGTCGGACGTCTTTTCCCTTCCTCCTATTTTCTACAGCGGCCTCTCTCGTTTCAAACTTTTATTCATGCATACGAAATATACGTTATTCGGTCGCGCGGATGTTATGATGACGCACTGACTTTGGCAGTGACGTCATCAAATTCGCAAGGTGTTTTGATGTAACCTGATATAACCCACAGATCTGAGAATTGGAGAGGTGATTTATGAATTTGTCTCCTATGACGTTCCAATTTTTTTTGCTTTTTCCATTGCATGCATTAAGATACGTTAAAGACATAATAAAAGCTGTTCTTACCTTAGATGTATTAGCAGAAATCCCTGCCATGCCGAACTTGGAGCAAGTGCGAGCAAAGCAACTGGTGACGTGTCTTTATTTGTATCATAAGACAATCGGCAACAGACAGAAGGCTTAAATCCGAATTTCCTTTACGGTGAAGCATATTGTTCATGCTTCAGATTAAGGAACAAATACAAATGTTCAATGGTAGCAATGATAAATAGACCTATATAGCTATTTGGAAATTTTTGCGTATCAAACTAGGCCTTAGTCTGCCTTTTAGACCCAGTCTGCATTTTAACCCAATCTGCAGTCTGCATTTTATACTGACCGACTATTTAGGTTATTTTTTAGTTATTTTTTGTTTGGAGTGCGTGGCATAGTTTTTAAAGTTACACGCAACGTTGATTTGCAAATCTCTTTTTTGATGTCATTTCGTAAACTAGGACAGAAACTGGGGGCTCATCGATCGTGTCCGCTCAAGCCGAGTCGTAAAACGTTAAACTGAAACTGAAACTGAAACTGAAACTGAAAGGTTATTGAACACTTCCCTGAGGGGCTTTTCGGTAATCAATACATCATCTTAAAAGCCTAAGATAAAATAAATTGCTATATTTATGAAAACGATATATAAATTGATAGTAAAGGCTAAATTGTTTCAACGGTTGTTAATTCATGGCGTCTACCACAACTTAATTTGGTTTTCCGCTTCCCATGACTGAGGTTGCAAAAATTCTTTCAAAACTTTGTATAGAGCTCTAAGTAAAAATGATCAGTCTTGTCTCGACAAAGGTTACCATAGCAACTAATTTGTCGCGGCTGGCCTGGAAGTGGGAATCGTTTCGCTTTGTTTGTTATCATAATGTAGATTTTAAAGCAGCTCCGGGCTGTTGTCTTTAATTTATTCGCCTGAAATTGCCTTCGTTAAAATGGGTTGTGGGATTAGTAAGGTAACTGGCTTTGCTGAAGTGGAAAACAACTTTGATTTTAGTCGAAGAAACACGATTGTAAACAAGCCCGATGTTGTCGTTGAGATTGGAAAAGGCGTGAAGAAAATAGACCAGGAGCGTCGACTTGTCTTTATATTCGGTAGGTGGTAAACGCATCGCACTTTGTATTGTATTGCCATTGTTTTGGTTGTTTGAGCCTTCCAGAATAATTACCTATTCGTTTTTCTTCTGTGTTTTTTTGTCTTGTATCACCTTTGCATAAAATATAAATTAAGCTTAGCTTTTCACATTTGTCTTACCCATTTGGCAACCCTGAAATTGTAGCTTAAAAAATCACGGCCATTTTATCTTTTGCCGGGGAAAAGTTTTTTTTTTTTAAAGTTGGGGCTTTTAACTTAACGGAAGGTGTCGGCAGCTCTTTTGTACAGCAAATGTTACATGCAAATTAGTACTCACTGTAGCTTAGCTGAACAACCGACTCCTTCGATTTTTATTAAAACAACGAT
This sequence comes from Montipora foliosa, assembly GCF_036669935.1. Classification (NCBI taxonomy): domain Eukaryota; kingdom Metazoa; phylum Cnidaria; class Anthozoa; order Scleractinia; family Acroporidae; genus Montipora; species Montipora foliosa. The sequence goes on along the minus strand of NC_090869.1, from coordinate 63,673,169 downwards.
TAAAACCTGCAATGAAAACCTTGATTTTTACACTATTTCCAGCCGCACACTCAAACTGAGATTGTTTCCCTTCGTTTTTAATTGATAGGAAGTTGCACGCTGTGAAATGAGAGTTTTGCGCAATTGTTAAGCTTATTTGCATTGTATTCTATCAACAGACGAAAGTTGCGTGCATCTTTCGCAAGTAATAAATTTCGTACAACTTCCCTTTTTGAAATCTGTTCCCCAAAAATTATTGTTTTTGTGGCAGTGAGAGATTTTTTTTAAAGTCTAGATGCTGGGAAGCTGACACTTTCGTACATTTCAATAGCGGCTTTTCATCTTTGTCGAATTCCTGCTGCGCTTTCCTTAAATATTGATACAAAGATCAGACTGCCTTTGTTGTGGTCTTTAAATAATTGCGTCATAATTGACGAAAATGATTGTATATTTTATTGGTTGAAATAAACAATAAAAGTAGAACTTGATCATGTCCCATCACTTTATTCTGTACTTTCTCAAATGCCATAATCCATCTTATTATCCATTAAAAATAGTTCCCCGTTTGTGATTGGTTAAAACCACACGCCAAGAGCCCATCTGGAGCGTGCAACTTCCATACAGCGTCTGTGAAACGGCATTTTCACAAGTAGGTTTATTTTTAGACTAGCCCTTCCGAATTAGGTCAAAAAACAAAGGCAGTTCCGGTTCGGTGACCCTATGATGTCAGCTTAATTTCTTGCGATTGGTCATCGGCTCCTGTGGGAGTCTCATTAGCGGGAAATTCAATCTAAAAATAACCTTACTTGTGAAAACGCCGTTGCATGAAAATAGGTAAGTTGCACGTTCCGGTTGATGGGCTCCTGCACACGGATTATTCACCATAACCAGCTGCTGTTCACCAAATTTGGAAAGAAACTTCGTCATATTGAATCAATGGCGTCAAAAGTGCAGCCCGCTGCAGATTATTGAACCGATGACGTCAAAAGTGCAGCCCGCTGCAAATTATTTTTGTTGAGCAGAAAAATGGCTGCGATAGGTTTAGAAATTTGAGCAAAGAAAATATTTTGAATGAATAATATTAAAGCAATTATTGAATTCGGCTTTCGTAGAATATGAAGAATTCTGCAGATCTCGGAGGATGTTATGTTATCCACCTCGGCCTTCGGCCTTGGTGGATAACACCTTCCTCTACCTGCAGAATTCTTCATATCCTACTCAGCCTCATTCAATAATTGCTAATTATTTGACCCCCCCCCCCCCCCCTCCTCCCACCCCAACCAATTCTTCATCATCATTGTTTTCGATTTATCTTGAACATGAAGATGTTGCAAGAACGCCTATGCAATTTTTTGTTTTTGGGTGTTTTTTGGGGGGGGGGGGGGGGGGGGTTGTTTATGGGATTTGAGTAAGTAGAAAAAATGAAACAAATTCAATCTCCCATAGGGCTTGGTTACCTACAAGTCTTATTAGCTTCCCAAATCAGTTGCCATGCAGGAACCATTCTTTACCCAATTCAAGCCTTTGAAAATAAGTTTTTTGGTCTGTGATTTGTGATCTATAGTTAATTAGAGATGATTCAACATGTGGGATGATAGCATGTTGAACAATTTGAAATGGACACCGAAGTCAAATTGTCCTCTCTTTTTAAGGAGTTGACACCTGCGTAATCATGAATGACTGAGTTTTTCAAAGCACCAAAAGACCTAATCAGGTCAATTATCAGTTTTGATCATTGTTAACAGGGTTCCATGATTAGTGTTAATTGGGATTTTAAAATTATAACTTAACATGGTCTCAGATGTACAGATTTTAATTTGACACATGCGAGGAACTTGAATCAGTGTGACTCTGATTTAATTGGTGCAACTTTGGCTTAACAAGCTTAATTTCATGGTGATTCAGAGTTTTTCCCTGTTGTTGAACTTTATTCTATCAATCCAGCTGTTAATGTAGGAGTCCTTTACATCTTGAAATGTGCCTATGATTTAATTAGTGAAGTAACATACCGGTAATTATATAAAACGTACACTAATGATTGAACCTTTCATCTGACCTTTTCCCTGAATTGATGTTGTGCAAAATTGCTTTCAACTTCTCATGATAAATAATCTTCCCAGCTGTCATTATGTTGTGATTAACAGGTGGTCCTGGATCAGCTAAAGGTTGCATCGTAAATGACTTGAGGACAATGTTTGACTTTGGCTTTATATCAGCAGAGGATTTAATTTTGCAAAAACTTCCAAAAAAGGTCACAGAAAAGGGCTTGGAATCTCCCTCAGACACACATGAACTTAAAGCTCTTTTGCTAGAAAATCCTGAATCCCTCACTCTGGACTGGGTTTTGGAAATTATCCAGGAAGAAATTCAAACCATACCTGACAAGCCAATATTGGTGGACCTCATTCCAAACCTTAACTTCATGATGCGAATCAACAAATTTATCAAGGAATGTGATAAGGAGATGGAACAGTTTGAGGCAAAAGTAAGCTAGTGTTCATTTTTATTTTTGTACATTATACTAAATGAGTTTCAATAACTGATTAGTGAGGGATCAAGGTCACATGCATTGAGCTTTTGAGACTGATAAACACTCCTTATTAGCGTTCTTTGTGTAAGGAATTTGGGGGGGGGGGGGTACTTGGGTCAATTTTTGCTGGGGGTATGCCGCTAGCCTCTCCGAACCCCTACTCCATTATGGCCAATCATAAACCCCATCTTAGCCACTTTTGAGCAAATGTCATTTTCGCTATCCCAACTTAGTCACTTTCTGATTATGCCTCTACCTTATAAAGCCTTTTAAGTAGGTCATCCTTAAATGAATTGACACGTTTGTTAAATTGAATGTAGAACACTTTACTTTTCACCTAAAGTACAATCATTCTGGTACATTTGCTAGCCGTAAATATTTACAAATGTACTGTACTGAGCCGACTGTTAAATATTAAAACAACAGCACAAACCATTTTTTAACGGCCGATCTTCCTATTTTAAAATCTCTGCTTACCAGAATTTTCTTATCCCAGAAATCCCGAAAAATGTGCGACCCCATTCTAGTAACTCTACTAAAAATGTAACCCCATTATAGTCAATCCAGTCTTGAAAATGCGACCCCATCCAGCGAGGTGAGCGGCATATCCTCATTAGCCTCTTATAAGGAAGAAACCCCCCCCCCCCCCACCAGGAGGCATACTAATAGGGCATAGCTTATTTTCCTTGTGCATGCCAATGTTCTCCTCCCACAATATAGGCCATTTTACAGTTTGCTCATGCAGTGACCTAGCCTATGAATGACTGTGAGGATGCCAGTGACCTTGTATTGATACGGACCTCACTGCTTTTATCATGCATATTGTGTTGTTGTAATTCTAATAAGTATTAATAGTCTAGAAAAGCACAAAAGTTGTATCAAAATAAGGTTGTGAACTGGCAACCTAGCTTCCATTCTTTGGCCAGGTAACTTAGCTAGAACTGTAAAATGGTCTATAGCTATTTGATCCTTTTTTTGGACTCCAGAGGGACGTAATTTTAATTTGTGGAATGCTTTTGAAACCATTCAATAAACTCCCAGGTTGTGTTTTAAATATCAGGTATAAAACCACCCGGCTTTTCCTCATGGTACAGCACTCCTGCTTATTTATTAAACAGTAATTTAATGGTAATAATAATTACTTTTGACTCTGTGTTAATATGAGCTGGGGGCATGCTTCTGCTGGTGTAGGACTCATCACAAACTTCATCAACCCACCATGGTCTAGTAATTTTAAGGGTAATAGACTTCTCATTACATCTAGGGTCATGAATTGTCCCGATATGTGCAGAATTTCCTGCTAGCAGAGGTTTCTTTTCTTTTGCATTCGCTGGGCCGATGCATACGTACGAAAAAAGAGATCTTTGCCATTGGTCGAAATCCACTGTGTTGAGCATGCACAGCAGTTTAAATGACCAAATCCTCACGTGATACTTCATGTTTTGTGGGCTCACTTAACAACAGCAGAATTACTGTAAAGGAATGTGCGGGACACAGCGGGCTCAAGTCACAGTCAGCAAACATATCATGGAGCATGCGGTTTGAAGAGTGATTTGTGGACGGCGGTTGGATCAGAGTGAATTTCAGCTCATGGCAGAGGCCTCTTTTAACGTACTTGTCAGCCCAGCGAATGCAAAAAGAAAAGAGACCTCTGCTAGGAGGGAGTGTCCAGAAATGCAGGTGTTATGAAATTTAAGACCCTCAAAATCTACTACAAAAGCTAAAACCGGGGGTTTCAATAGAAGCCGGTTACCGGCGGTATACCGCCGTCTGCTTTGCCTCACACCGCCGGCTAGTTTGCCTTGATTTTCATTAAAAATGCTATCATAAACTTGTCAAACTGCCGTCTTCAATGGGCTACATGAACGGCTATTTCAGAAGTTATTGAAACCCCTGTAAAACCCCTTGTAAACATGCTCTTTCCGTAATTCACTTGTTTTATCCATAGACATTCTATTCAGACATATATTCCCTGTAAGTTTTACGAGGGGTCATAAATCACTAATTTTTTCTACCGCGATAATACCATCAACTTGTACCAACAGTGCATTTGTGCTTTATTATTATATCCTACTTCCTGTGAACTGATGTTGCCATTGGCTTGGAATTACTAGATGGGAAGAGTGGTGATAGTTTTTTCCACAACTGAGCAAAGAAGGGGATTGAGTTCAATACTTACAGGCACATTGCAAACTTTGTGTCAGCCCTGTTTTCAAGGAAGTATCCCAATGGAAAGTGGTTTGTGATGCCAACTTGGTGTTGAATGTATTTCCCCTCTTCTGCCCAATGGGTTGAAAAGAGGAAGTTAAACAAACAAACAAACAAACAAAGCAGACAGTAATGGGGTTTGGAACAAGCTGCAGCCAAATAAGTTAGAAAAATGTTTATTTGACAGTGTAACTTACACCCTTGGTATCTGGAATTTGTGCCAACTAATATCAAAATAATTGATCTCCCCTTTGGCTTTAAGGCTGCACACCTCAAAAAATATGGTGTAAGAGCATTCTTTGCACAAGCTTGAAAAAAACTTAACGTAGAAGCCCAAAACTGCCTTTTTATCATAATTAGTGTCAATTCAGTGACAAAAACGGATTGATCTTCTTGGGTGCATGCTTACTTCTGGATTTTGGGGGTTTTTGTAAGCATTACAAAAAGGTAGCTACAGTGACCACCTTGGTAGCCAGATTCCTGTCAGCGTCCAAAGTTCATTAAAGCCTATGCTTACTATTTCCAGTTTCCTTGTGCATTTGCTTTGAACTTGACATTATCAAAGGATGATCTTCTAAGAAACATCATGAATAGTCACTCTCCAGCCTGTGTAAAACCACCGAGCTCAAATCCAAAAGATGCTTCTTCTAATCAGGGCGATGAAATGGACACCTCAAGGACTAAAAGGCGCTTTGCATGGTATGAAAAATCTGTGAAGGATTTCATAAACTACTTCGATAAAGATGATCGAATTGTAAGAGTTAACACAGCTGCAGGGCAACTGCAGCATATATGGGATGCAATACTGGACTTCTTTGCTGCTGAAATGGATTTCAGTGGAAGCAGAGTCATCAACACAGTGGTTCTCTTTGTATTTGGTAAGTTTATTGACGATGCAGTGACCATCTATTTTGGTCAAAAGTAAAATGCCACAGAATGGCAGTTTTCCCTGGTGAGATACTCAACGTTGTAAGATCTTCATGAAGATCTGAACAAGGATTTTCAAGAAGTACAACATAATACCAAGATCTTTAAGCCATTTGATGACAGGGGCATAAAAACTTAATTGGGAATTACTAGTACATATTCCTAACAAGAGTATAGTTTTTGCACTTTCTAGTTTTAAATGCTTAAATACCTCTGAGCTACAGGCTCCCTGCTAGCAGAGGTCTCTTTTCTTTTTGATTTCGCTGGGCTGACAAGTACGAGAAAAGAGACCTCTTTTTATAGCAACTGAAGATATTTTCCCAAGACATGAAAGCACTAATGCGCCGATCAAATGGAAACTTCAACATCCCCCCCCCCCCCTTTCCGGGAAAACCCCGGGCATTTTACTATCTTCTGTGCTCGGGGAGTGGGGAATTTGACCTTTGCCTGCGTGGGGTGGGGAAAATTGAACCGGAAGTGTCAGGTTTCAAATGTTTTTTTTTCGGGCGCCGAAGTCGCTAACAGCTATAAAACACGTGTTTGGACGAGATGGAAGAGTTTAAAGGAAGAGATGTAGCATTTGCGAGCGGCTCACAAAAAAGGCCTTCAAAAGGTCTTTATTAAAGACGGCAGGAGCCGACGACGATTGTTCTTTAGTAGGGTATGACAGACAAATCCGACGATAAGGGTAGAGCATTTGAACACCATTTTGGCCCGAGTGGGCGGGAATTTGAACGATCCAATCTTCAAAAGTTCAAATGCCCGGGCTTTGCCTGGGGAGGGGGGATGTTGAAGTTTCGAGTTGATCGGCGCATAAGGTTTACTGCTTTGTCATTTATTATTCACTACCTTGTCATTTGTACCCCTAACGAGAAACCAAAGCAACTGGTGTAGTCCAAAACAAGGAATACCAGGCTCCTTTCCTTCTGTCTTCCTGGTCCAAAGAAATGCATAGGAAAATGCTGCAATGGGGCCTCCTGCATTCTAAAGCTTCTGATTTCATCATTAGAAATTGTTATTCAAAACACAACCCTCAAATACATGTCTCTTTTTCTTTGATAAAGACAAAGCGGGATACAAGGCTATCGACACTGACAGATATCCCATGAAGGAGATTTGTCTTGATGAGCTTGTTGATGATCCTCGGGCAACTGACGTAAGGCATTAGTACTAAGAAGTTGCATGTTTTGTTAGGCGAGGGCATGTTCAGAATACCCTATGCAACCATCGTGTAACAGAAAACTGCTTATATTACCCAACAAGCGGATGAAAAAAGATTCTGAAAGTGACGAGGGTTGACCAGAGTTACTTGTAGAGGACTCTCTACAGTTGTATAAAGAATTGGTTGTGAAAGCCGCGGTGTGTAATTGTTGCAATTGACTATTTTTGTATTTAGATTTTGTTGTCAAATCGTTTCCGGTTTCAATGCAGTAAATGGTGCTCGTAGTAGACTAGTGAAAAGCAGGCTTTAGGCGGCAACCGAAACTCCTTGGCTAAAAGTTATTCAAGATGGCGGGGCCCTGGGATTTTTGATAGTGGAAAAAAAAACGCAATTCTAGAAATCAAGTGAGTGCAAGACACTGTCACACGTGTACTTTTTCCATGTCACATGATTTCATTTGGAGACTTTATAAGACGTAACCGTCTTCAAGAGGTTTCCGATTCACCAGATCTAATCCTGTTTTTAGCTTGAGAACGAATTCACATTTTCTTGCTAAAAATTTTGTTTTAAGCCTCGGAGGACGTTATATGAAAGGTAATTTAAAAGTCCATAATGTGTTCGTGTTTTTACTCGTTGATGAGCAGTAAACCTCTTCCTTGTTCTCCGTCATCCCGTAATACTCCCGCCTGCTCTCCAAGCCTCAAAATGGTTGGTCCTGTTAAATAATCTGTCTGTCACACACTATTTAATGTAGAGAGCACATATCGAGAGCATGAACGTTTCGATATTTTCATCAATTTCTTAGGAGGAGGTTCTTTCAATCCTTGCGAAGCATTTGGATGAGTGTGCGTTGCAGTGCCGCTCATTCTTAGTGGACGTCATGGGGACACCTATTGGCAAAACGTACTTGTCTGAAAACGCCGCCGGTGGTCAACAGTTGGTATGTACATCACAGTAATCAAGAGAAGGGCTCCAGTCAAGAACATTTTAAAGTCACATTTGAATCCATGGGCGTTTTGTTTCTTCGTGAAATGGTGCTAAATTTTTCGCGCACCAAATGTGCCGATGAGATGCTAAATGTTTTGACCCCAATTTTTCTTGCATACAGCACGGTGCGCTACACGCATCGATATACAACCTTGTTCCCTTCTTTGGGAACGAGGTTGAGCGATATAAATCTTAAAGTAAATATAGTTTAGTCTGTAAAAGTGGGTCGCAATTTCCGAACTACTCCCCCTCCCCACCCAAAAGAATATACAAAGCGAAAAAGACGTCATTGCGTGGAGCGTTTTTTTTTGTCGTTGTCTCTTTTCTCTTTCACAAAAATGGCACAATTTGTTTCCATGGATCTTAACTTTCTTGTATCGAAGTCCGTTGTATTTCGTCCTGTGTTTCTATTCTTGTTATACTTGCATAATATCGCGGTTTGTCTTTCTTCCTTTAAAAATTTGAGTTTAGACTATCAAGCTGAAATCTAATTTTTCGTCTTTTGATCAAAATCTAGGTAAAACGAGGAGATAGCGACTTTAAAGTGGAGCTTCCATACAAACAAAAACAATTTCTTCATTCATATTCATATTCTGCTGTCATATTCAATGTTATGGCGAAGGGGGAACACACAGCACTAGTGCTCAGTGTTCGAGGGAACAAATGACACGGGGGAGCACAAAACGTGACATCGGCACCCGGGAAATTTGAAAGTGAAACCCTTAGGTTCATTTTTTCGATACCAACACTTTTTTGGAGATAAATGGCGAACATTATTTTATTCTGTTTAAAATTATTCAATAGTCGTAGTGGAGGTTCCCTTTAAAACCGCCCTGCAGAAAATAGGTGATTTTTGAGTGTTGTCAACAGTGGCAGCCTTCCCGTTCATACACTTTATCGTTTGACGTGCATGGAGCTTAGTCTCCTTATTGGCCAGTCCAGTATTAAAAATAGCATAGTATTTTTTGTCTGTCCCACCAAAATTTGCATAAGCATTGTTTTTATTTTCCCTTCGTTCTTATAATGATACCAAGAGAAACTGGAAACAATGCTTGTGCAAAATTTTGGAGGGACAAACAAAGAGTATTATGGTATTTTTGATATTGGCTATAATTGAAAGAGTTAAAGTGTTTGAATTGTCTTTTTTAGTATGGTAAACCGCAGATCATGTTTGTGGACATCAACATCGGTCAGTTGGATTACTTCATGCACGGTCTGAGGCGAAGAACAACAAGGAAGAAATCGATTTTCAGGAAAAAGGCTCAGCTCTACAAGGCTGTCTGTTCAACCGAAAACGAAACTCTTCTTTTTCCAGCAGATGCCGACAATGAGATTTGCAGAAGAATCGCGATTTGCCTTGCGGAACAAAGGGCTTGCTAGAGCAGAATTTCAAAAATTCGTGATTTGTACAAAGAAAGCTATTTGAATTATTGAGATCCCAGATCAAAACAGCCTGAACGTTTGATTCTAGCAATGTTC